>NW_004444193.1:552633-635318 GCF_000243295.1 Trichechus manatus latirostris
CTTGGATAAGTAAAGCACTACTGAAAAAGAATAAAGTAGGAGGACTTGCACTACCTGACCTCAGAACCTACTATACAACCACAGTAGTTAAAACAGACTGGTACTGGTACAACGATAGATACATTGACCAATGGAACAAAATTGAGAACCCAAATGTAAATCCATCCACCTACTGTTTCGACAAGGGCCCAAAGTCCATCAAAAGGGGGAAAGACAGTCTTTTTAACAAATGGTGCTGGTAAAACTGAATGTTCTTTGAAAAAAATGAAACAGGACCCATACCTCACACCATACACAAAAACTAATTCAAAATGGATCAAAGACCTAAATATAATGCCAAAAACTATAAAGATCATGGAAGAAAAAGTAGGATCAATGCTAGAGGCTCTAACACACATCATTAACAGGATACAAACTATAACCAACAACACTTTAACTCCAGAAGATAAGCTAGATAACTGTGATCTTCTAAAAATTAAACACTTAAGCTTATCAAAAAACTTCACCAAAGGAGTAAAAATAGAACCTACAGACTGGGAAAAAAACGTTTGGCTATTACAAATTCAACACAGTTCTAATCTCTAAAATCTACAGTAAGATCAAACACCTTTACAACAAAAAAACAAATAATCCAATTAAAAAATGGGCAAAAGAAATGAACAGACACTTCACCAAAGAAAACATTCAAGCAGCTAACACATATGAGGAAATGCTCAAGATCACTAGTCATTAGAGAAATGCAAATCAAAACCACAATGAGACACAATCTCACCCCAGCATTACAGGCATGAATCAAAAAAAAACAGAAAATAACAAATGTTGGAGAGGCTGTGGGGAGATCTCAACTCTTATGCACTGTTGGTGGGAATGTAAAATGATACAACCATTTTGGAAAATGATATGGCATTTCCTTAGAAAGTTAGAAAGAGAAATACCATATGATTAGTGTCGTGGATTGAATTGTGTCCCCCCAAAGTATCTGTCAACTTGGCTAGGTCATGATTCCCAGTATTGTATGATTTTTCTATCATTTTATCATCTGATGTGATTTCCCTATATGTTGTAAATGCTATCACTATGATGTAATAAGATGGATTAGAGGCAGTTATTTGATGAGGTCTACAAGATTAGATAGTGTCTTAAGCCAGTCTCTTTTGAGATATAAAAGAGAGAAGCAAGCAGAGAGACGTGGGGACCTCGTACCACCAAGAAAGCAATGCCAGGAGCAGAGCACATCCTTTGGACCTGAGGCTCCTGTGCTGAGATGCTCCCACACCAAAGGAAGACTAATGACAAGGACCTTCCTCCAGCACTGACAGAAGAGAAAGACTTCTCCTGGAGCTGACACCCTGAATTTGGAGTTGTAGCATACTGGACTGTGAGAGAATAAATCACTCTTTGTTAAAGCTATCCACTTGTGGTATTTCTGTTATAGCAGCACTAGATGACTAAGACAATCAGTAATCCCACTCCTAGGAATATATCCTAGAGAAATAAGAGTCATCACACAAATAGACATATGCACTCCCATGTTCATTGCTACATTGTTCACAATAGCAAAAAGATGGAAACAACCTAGATGCCCATCAACAGATGAATGGATAAACAAACTATGGTACATACACACAATGGAGTATTATGCAACAATAAAGAACAATGATGAATCTGTGAAGCATCTCATAACATGGATGAAACTGGAAGGCATCACGCTGAGTGAAATAAGTCAATCACAAAAGGACAAACATTGTATGAGACCACTACTATAAAAATTCATGAAAAGGTTTACACAGAAAAAGAAACAACCTTTTAAGGTTGTGAGAGAGGGGAGGAGTGGGGATGGAAAAACATTAAATAGATAATAGATAGGTAGCAACTTTGAAGAAGGGTAAGACAGTACACAACACTGGGGAAGCCAGCAGAACTTGTACAAGGCAAGGTCATGGAAGCTCCATAGACACATCCAAACTCTCTGAGGGATCGAATTGCTGGGCTGAGGGCTGTGGAGACCATGGTGTTGGGGAACATCTAGCTCAATTGGCATAACATAGTTTATAAAGAAAATGTTCTACATTCTACTTTGGTGAGAAGCATCTGGGGTCTTAAAAGCCTATGAGTGGCCATCTAAGATATTCCACTGGTCTTACCCCTTCAGGAGCAGGGGAGAACGAAGAAAACTCAAGATACAAGAGGAAAATTAGTCTAAAGGACTAACAGACGACAACTACCATGGCCTCCACCAGACTGAGTCCAGTACAACTAGTTCATGCCTGGCTACCACCACCAACTGCTCTGACAGGGATCATAGTAGAGGGTTCCTGACAGAGCTGGAGAAAAATGTAAAACAAAATTCTAATTCATAAAAAAAGACCAGAGTTCTGGTAAAATGGCGCTCTAGGCAGAAGAACCACGCCGTCCCTCCACAGCAAAGATCTGAAAAGCTAAGCCGAACAGAGAATACAACAATCCTGAAACCCTAAAACATCAAATGAAGAGATAAAGAACTCAGCCAAGCACCAAATGGAGTGAGAAAACTGACAGAGAACGGAGAGCGAGGAGAGATTCATGCAGAGGTCCCCTACCAGCTAACGCAGCGCGGATCCACCATCTTGGACTCCTATCGAAGACCAGCAAACGGGGGTATGAGAAAGCAGCCTCATGGAGCGTCCAGCGGGAAACAAAACAACCAGTAATTTGCCGTGTGCGCTTTCACGCCCCCCACCCCTCTCTACCCCGGCTCGGCCTCCTCTGCTTTCCGCCACGGTCTCTTGACCGGGAAGCGCCGGCTGCTTGGATTCCACACACCCAAGTGGGCAGCTCTCTGGCTGCCATTTGTTGGCTGTTGGTGTTGCTTTTTTCCACTTCTTTTGATTTCTTCCTTGCCTCTGGCCATCTCCCCCTCCTTTCACTCCAGTGCCTCGCTCCGTGCACCATCTTTGCTTCTTCCTGAGGGGCTGCAGAGCGCCGGCAATTTGTGATATACGCTTTCCCACTCTCTACCCTTCTTCACCCATACTCAGCCCCCTCCGCTTCCCGCAGACACAGTCTCTTGTCCAGAAACACCAGCCCACACTGGATGGCTCTCTGAGTGCCATTTGTTGGCTGCTGGTGTTGCTTTCATTTTTCTGCTTCTTTTGATTTCTCACTTGCCTCTCGCCACCTCCCCCTCTTTTTACTCAAATGCCTGGCTCTGTGCGCCATCTTTGCTTCTTCCTCAGGGGCTGCAGAGTGCCAGCAATTTGTGATATACGCTTTCCCACTCTCTACCCTTCATCACCCACATTCGGCCTCCTCTGCTTCCAGTGGACACAGTCTCTTGTCCAGAAACACCAGCCCGCACTGGCTGGCTCTCTGAGTGCCATTTGTTGGCTGCTGCTGTTGCTTTTTTTTTTTTTTCCTGCTTCTTTTGATTTCTTGCTCTGACCAGGATCACAACAGAGGGTTCTGGACAGAACTGTAGAAGGATGTAGAGCATAATTCTAACTCACAAGAGAAAGACCAGATTTACTGGCCTAAAGGAGACTGGAGAAACCTCGAGAGTATGGCTCCCAGACACTGTTTTAGCTCAGTGGTGAAGCTACCTCCAAGGTTCACTGTTCAGCCTGGGAGTGGACAGCCCTGTAAAACCAAATGAGACTAACGAGGTACAGGAGTCCAGTGACAAGGGCCAGAAGGCAGAAGGGGACAAGGAAGCTGGGGATAGGGAATCCAAGATTGAGTAAGGATATTGTTGATGTGTTGTGGGATTGTTAACCATTGTCATAGGGCAACATTTGTCATAACTGTTAAATGAGAAACTATTTTGTTCTATAAACCTTCATCTTAAGTGAGAATAACAGCACAATTGGAAGAGCGTAGTCAATGTCACTGAACTGTGCATGTAGAAATTTTTGAAATGGTGTATCTTTGGCTATGTGTATTTTCACCCAAAAAAAAAGGTTGAGAAGTTAGAGAGTTAATATGTTGTGGGGTTGTTTACTAATGTCATAAAACAACACATGTACTACTGTTTCATGAGAAACTGTTTGTTGTAAGCCTTCACCTGAAGTACAATAAAATATAAAAATTAAAAAAAAATACCAGGCTTTCTGGCCTGAGAGAGACTGGAGAAACCCCGAGGGTATGGCCCCCAGATGCCCTTTTAGCTCAGTAATGAAGTCATTCCAGAGGTTCAACCTTCAGCCAAAGATCAGACAGACCTATAAAACAAAACAAGACTAAAAGGGCACACCACCCCAGGGACAAAGGACTAGAAGGCAGGAGGGGACAGGAAAGCAGGTAATAGGGAACCCAAGATTGAGAAGGGACAGAGTTGACGTGTCGTGGGGTTGTTAACCAATGTCATAAAGCAGTATGTGTACTGTTTAATGAGAAGCTGGTTTGTTCTGTAAACCTTCATCTAAAGTACAATAAAAACAAAAACAAAAAAAGATTTAAAAAAATACAATTTTGAAAAAAAAAAAAATTCAATGCTGACTTCTGGTTAAATGTGGCCGATTAAAAAAAAAAAGAAAAAAGACCAAAGAAAAAATGACGCATTCGAATTTACAATGTTGGCAAGCAATATCAAATATACCATGGAGTTCCACAGGAACGAACAAATCTGTTTGGGAAGAACTACAGCCAAAATACTCCTTAGAAGGGAGCATGGCAAGACTTTGTCTCCTGTACTTCAGACATGTTATCAGGAGGGACCAATCCTTGGAGAAAGACATTGTGTTTCATAAAGTAGAAGGCCAGCAAAAAAGAGGAAGACCCTCAAAGAGATAAAATGACACAGTGGCTGCATGAATGGGCTCAAATATACCTACTATTGGGAGGATGGTGCAGGACTGGGCAACGTTTTGTTCTGTTACATATAAGGTCACTTTGAGTTGAAGCTGACTCAAGGGTGCCTAATAACATAGCAGGCAGAATTAAGGGCTTACTGGAAGTTGCCATCATGAATATAAAGTAAGACCTATCATCCTGGCTGTGAGTTTTCTCCCAGCCACGTTCATCTGCATGAAGGCAGGAATGGCATGGATGTAGGGCTGGATTTAAACAAGATTGTGATTCATTCAAGAGGCTGTAAGTAAGAAAGAAATAGGCAAGTGATTTAAGAGTGTTTACAAAGAAGTAATTATAATAATTGACCATGACGTTTAAGCCAAGTAAGGGAGAAATACGAACTTGAGGGCATTGAGGAAAAGTGAAAACGTGGTAGGGGAAGTAGACTGAAGTTCTTTGTGGGAATAAAAGATCTTCTGGTGTTTAGGTACTAGAGGGAGTAACTGAAAAGATAAAAGGTTGTGGTCAGATCATAGGATGCTGGTTCTATGAAAGAATAGCTGTTACTGGTAATGACAAGGTCTAAGGTAGTGCTATTCAAAGTAGTCACAGACCACAGCTAACCTGTGAACCTCACTACCAATACATGGTAAGTGCAGAAATCGAGAGAAAACAATTCGATTTTTTCATTAGACAATGCCATGACACCCAACTATTTGATCCATAGGCTTGCACTTTTTTACATCTACATTTTTTAACAATTTATTTTTATTTCGTTTTCCAAAAGTATCAGCCCATAATGGATTAGACATTACAAAGAAAACAAACAATAACCACAATAAAAAAAAAAAAGAGGGTTTTCACCTTTTTAGAAAGCTTTAGAAGAGATGCGACTGTCAAAGTTTTGGTCCCTGGACTCCTTCACGTTATTGAAAACTATTGAGGACAAAAAAAAAAAAAAAAAATTATTGTATACTATATCTCTCAATGTTTACTGTATAAGAAATTGAAATCAAAAATTCTTTAAATTATTTAATCCAATTAAAATAGTAAACCCATTATATGCACAGTTTAAAAAAAAATAACTGTTTCCCAAAACAGAACAAAAAATTTGTAAGCAGCATGGCATTGTTTTACATTTTTGCGAATTTCTTTATATCTGTCTGAACAGAAGACAGCTGGATTCTCATATTAGTTTCCATGTTTAATCTGTTATGATATTACAGCTCATGTAGTCTCTGGAAAACTTTGTACATTTGTGAGAAAATGAAAGTAAAATAGGTAAATAACATCTTAGTACCATATTTTTACTCAAATAACACATCAACCATTTGGTTGCCAACTGTGCCCTCCTCCTGTGAGGTATTTTTAAGCGCCACTATGCCAAATTTTTTTTGCAGTTGGCAAACAAATGTAGCAGGTGCACGTTATTTCTGTAAAAATATAGTACTTTATGAAAATAATTTTCACCCCACAGACCACCTGAATGTGTCTCAGGGAACCCTAGGGTACACTGCACCACACTTTGAGAACTGCTGGCCTAGGGTATGGACAATGGGATGAGCAGAATGGAGAACAAAATCACTAGAGGAGAAAAACTTAAGAAACTGAGAGACCAAAGTATTGGAAATCGCCAATAATTATGGCAGGAATTTTGTTAGAGAGAATGGCAGTGTGCCCAGCGCCAAAAATCTTCAAGACATGAGGGGGAATAAAGGGGAAGAGGACTGAGCCACGATGACAGCACAAGGGAGTAGTGAGTGTTCCTTTGGAAGTCACAAAATTGGAACAAAATCATTAAGAGGAAGTATTCAGCTTAATAAAAATCAGGAAAACTATTTAACTCTTTACAGGGCATTAAATATTATAAAACTAAAATATCTCAAGGGATTAAAATGAGTTTGAGTCTCTCCCTGGTGTGATTTCTGATCATTTATATTTAATTGATAATTGATAGCAATTAATTGCCATGACTTCATTACCAGCAGATCTGGATGATGCTAGCTAGCCATGGTTTTCTTTCTTTCTTTTTTTTTTTTTTTTGATGCATAAATCCCCTCCTGTAGTACACAGATGAATAAAACAGGCATTATAATCCTTCAAGAAACAGTCAACAGTTTATAAAATCTAGACAGTGATTGACATGCCTAGTTTTATTCTCTGCCAGCTATTAGTAGCAAAGGTCAAAAAAGAACTATAAGAGTCAACTGAAACTTCAAATGGGCTTACATCTCTCTTCTTCAGACAAATGAGACCCCATGCTCCCAGGAATGCGCAGATCAGAAATCAAAGTGACATCTTTGGCTGAGTCAAAGGGATGAAGAATTAGGGGATTTCAAGAAGGCTTAAATGCCACACTTAGGAAGGTTTTAAAATAAATCACATCTAAATCCCAGACCCAAATTAAAAGACAATTATTTGTGTTGAGTTTTAGCATTTGTAAAAAGATCTTAGTGCAGAAGCAGAAGTAGGGGACCAGAACAACAGAACAGAGTCCCAGGTCCTCCTGTTTTCACCAGTGAAAACATTATTTAACAGAATAGGAATGATTTGTCGAGGCAACATTAACATTCCCAGAGTAATTAATTTTCATTCCCATCATTGAGCATGAGGAATTAGAAAGTACACGAAGCAGACAATTATTCATGTCCCTAGGTGAAAAATGAGAAGCACTTGACAGTCCTGATATTATTTAACACTCAACTGAGCACCAGAAATGAGCAGGGCAGTGTCCGGAACAAGGCAGTAATACGCCATAAAGGTCTGTCATCTGCCGTGGTGAGCCAGTGCTCCTATGTTTCATCTGTAATACTGTCTGTCAATCTGGATTAAATAGCAATTTAAATTCTGGTGATTGTTTGAGAATGCTAGGTTACACCATTTCAGCAACTACTGCACTGCCATAAAACAAACTCAGCGATTGCTTGATTGGTTATGTGCTTATTATGGATATCTTCACTTTGATTCATGATACCCACATACTGCGTACTGGAAGAAAGAGAAGAGCTCAAGTCACAATTTACAAATTTAGAAACCAGTTTACCACCGCTCTTCCCAAAATTGCAGTATTTAGAAGAAAGTTTTTTCTTTTACTGAAAGAGGTGGCAAAAAAAAAAGCAGATGCATAAATGTTGTAGATGAACAAAAATCAAAGGTTGTTTACCCTTATTAAATTCCTAGGCCTTACACTCTTATCTGTTCGCCAGATATGACATGCAGTGTGGGCTCTTCTTTCCTTGGCAAAGTAAAGAATAGCTCTGCAAGTTATCTTGTGCTCCTCGTTTCTATGTAACAGGACTAGCAAAATCTATAAATGGTAAAGCACAACTTAGAGAGCTTAGCACAGGGAAGATCATAAAAACATAAAAATAAACATAAAAATCATAAGGTAAATACTATATTTAAAAGTAGAGTATATCTTAACCAAGGAAAAAACAGAGTGACAATATATGCTTAAGATTCTAGAATTCTAGTGAAACCCAGAGAATGCCAGATGTGTCGTTTCTGTGTGACCATGGAATCATCACATGGGATGTGGGGAGATTTTCTGCTCTTGCACTAACTTTTTCCCTGGAACTAGAGTGTCTCAGTTACAACATAGTTATGTAATACTCTGAAAGGAGTCAGACAGGCATGCCCCTTTTAAACAGTCCTTTAAAAAGAGCAAAATAAAAGACTTTTAACCATTATGCAGTTCTAAGTCTGTAATATATATACTTTTTAAATGCATAGTCCTAATAGCATTTTCTCATTGATCCTTCTTATCTCTCAAAATAAAGTTTTGTAATTGGATTGCTGACTAAAGATTCACTCTAAGAAGGTTACTTCCTGTTTTGGTAAACGGCCAGTCACTGAAAAAAGTTTACTCTAAGCCCCATTCACATTACCTTCAGCCCTGGTAGAGGTCTAACTATGGAACCATTTGCATATTTACATAGGTTTCCTATAACATTTAACTCCATTTAATGTGTGTTTTGGTCATGTTAGATGGACTAGACTGTGGATGGTTATACCCAAGGACAATTTGTGTATTCCATTTACATCAAGTTCAAAATTATGCAGCTTCAGTTCAGACTCTGATCATATTTACATGATAGTATTTAAGATGATGTATTAATTCATAAACTATCCAAACATAAATTATTTTTTTCAAGGATGTAGACAATATACTGTATCAACACAGACAAAGTGAAGACAAATGAAGTAACTGAATTTAAGAAGAGATGAATACCAAAGACAATCACTTCAAGCAAATTTTGTCCTCTAGATAACTAACTCATCCTATGTCTAAACAAGTGATGTATTTTGTAAAAGGACTGCTTGATGTTAAGCTAAGGAAAATAGTAAAACAGAGAGTAATTCAGCTATAGTCAGTCAGAATGCTTTTATGTCTAGAAAGCTCTCAACATGGTATAAATAACGAGTTTTGTGGCTTTTTTGACATTTTTTTCAAAGCATATTCGTATCATTTACTTCATTTCATCCTCACTACCGCTCTATAAGTTAGTGCAACAGATATTTTCATCTCGTTTGATAGAAAAAAAATTTGATAGTGAAAATATCAAAGGTGAGAATTTAGCTCTCCCGGTCCCTTGATGTGAGAGATTGGGGCAAGGTCATTTCCTGACCCCTAGCTACATGAGGACAAATATACTCAATACTCTAGGGCAGGATTTCTCAACTTCAGCACTATCGACATTTTGGGCCACGTAATTCTTTGTGGTGGGGAGCTTTCCTGTACATCGTAGAAATGTTTAACAGCCTCCCTGTCCTCTACTCACTAGATGCCAGTAGTAACCACCACCCCTCTCAACTGGGACAACAAAAAATGTCTTCAGACATTGCCAAATGTCCCTCTGTTGAAAACCACTGCTATAAGGACATTAAAAAGTTTCATGTCTCTCCTGCTCTCAGTAGCCCGAGAGACCAACTGGTTTGGAGACCTTTACCATCTAGAGCTATAAGAGAAGATCTGCAAGAGATTGCCTTTAATCATAATGCAGAGTTTTTGGAGCAGTAATCTTTCCTTCATACTTTCCTTCTTGTAGGAGGAACAAGGAATTCAATAGTCCTTACATGTCATGGATTGAATTATGTCCCCCAAAAAATGTGTTACCAATTTGACTGGGCCATGATTCCCGGTATTGTGTGATTTTCCTGTATGTTGTAAATTCTGCCTCTATGATTGTCTTAGTCATCTGGTGCTACTATAACAGAAATACCACAAGTGAATGGCTTTAACAAAGAGAAATTAAGTCTCTCAGTCTAGTAGGCTACAAGTCCAAATTCAGGGCATCGGCTCCAGAGGAAGTCTTTCTCTCTCTCTCTCTCTCTCTCTGTCGGCTCTGGAGGAAGGTCCTTGTCATGCATCAGTCTTCCTTTGGTCTCAGCACAGGAACCTCAGGCCCAAAGGACATGATCTGCTCCTGGCACTGCCTTCTTGGTGGTATGAAGTTCCCATTTGTCAATGATCACTTCTCTCTTTTACATCTCAAAAGAGATTGGCTTAAGACACTAATCTTGTAGACCTCATCAGTATAACTACCACTAATCCGTCTTATTATATCATAGTGATAGAGTTTACAACACATAAGGAAATCACACCAGATTACAAAATGGTACACAATCATACAATACTGGGAATCATGACCCAAACAAGTTGACAGATATTTTTGGGGAGCACTATTCAATCCATGACAATGATGTTAATGAGGGAGAATGGGTGGCAGTTGTGTTAGTAAGGCAGGACTCAATCTACAAGATTGGATTGTGTCCTGAGGCAATCTCCAGGGATATAAAAGAGAGAAGTGAGCAGAGAGACACCAAGAAAGCAGAGAGACCACCAAGAAAGCAGTGCCAGGAGCAAAGCATGTCCTTTGGACCTGAGGTTTCTGTGCAGAGAAGCTCCTAGTCCGGGGGAAGATTGATGATGACGAGGACCTTCCTCCAGAGCCGACAGAGAGAGAAAGCCTTCCCTTGGAGCTGATGCCCTGAATTTAGACTTGTAGTCTACTAGACTGTGAGAAAAGAAATTTCTCTTTGTTAAAGTCATCCACTTGTGGTATTTCTGTTATAGCAGCACTAGACGACTAAGACACTTACTGTGATATTGTTGGTGCCCAAACAGTCCTCACCCAATGTGACCTTGTTGGTGAAAAGAATTGCCTTATATCTGAGAATGCTGAACCACTGTTTTAACAGGTTGAGAGCCAATACTCAGGACTTCCATGGTTGTAGAATGATTGTAGAGGTGGTGCCCTGTACAAAAGTGTCTAGTTGAGGTTGCAAATGAGGACTGAAAACAAGCTATGCTCCAAAGACAAGGTATGAGACCTAGCACAGTGCTTCAAGGGAGGGGAGCTTTTTTCCAACTCACTTAACAGCACCATTTGGGCTAGCAGTAGTGCTTCCACAACATGGCCAATGGATCAGGATAGAAATAGAGGGAGTGAGAAATGAATATTCCAGAGGCTTGTCAACTCTACCTCCATTTGGCATGGATAACACAATGGATCCAATGGTCTTCCTGGCAAAGTCAACTTTAGGTACCACCATTCCATATATGGGCTACTTGCTGAACATCAGGACTCCTGCAGCAAGAGGTTGTGTGCTGAACTGACTGGGGTAAAGGGGCGTTGAATGAAAAGGGCTTAGTGTAAAGTGGAGAGAATTATAAGGGATGACGCCCCTTCCACTGAACTATGTGAAGAACTAATGAATGTTAGAGATGAATCAATAACAGACAAAACTGGGACAGTAACCTCACCATCGCTGGCAGCCAACTCATCATACACAGTCTTATAAGGAAATACCTTCTTTTTCTTTCTCCTTCCTGGGCCCACACTGGCGATTATACTTACAGGGAAAAAGGAGAGGGATGTGAGAAGATCCCTCCACTCCAACATGGTAGAACCCCAAGTCCACCTGTGCTTGGGCCAGACAGCATTTTGAATTAAATGTAAGATAAGAATTTTTACATAAAGAGGACTACATTTCAAAACTAGGACAAGTTAAATGTAACTTAAAGTGATAGAGTTAGATAAGAAGACATTGGGGAGCCTGCAACCCAGAGAAAAAGGGGGTTTTGACAGTACATTGTTCTTAACCATTTTGGAGAAAATAAAACAATTTCATGTTTACATCTTATAAGTGGAGTTGTTGAAATAAATTGGTTGCACAGATAAATTATTAAACACATGTGCTTTTGTTTCTTCCTAAGACATTGATCTTTCAGTTCTCACTTCTATCCTCAAGGACAATTTGTTAGACTCAACTAATTAGTTCTTATAATTGTCAGTGAGATGCTGTATGTTCCCTAGAGATTTTGAAATGGTCAGTATTTCAAAATCTGAGGGGTTGCATAAAATAGTCTATTATTAGGATAAGGAAACCAACTCTTTAAAAAATAATGATTATAAGAATCAAAATTATGTTCAAGTTTAACTTAGGGATAATGACAATTATAAGCTCCTTAAAATTCACCTTTATATTTTAGGTTGATGTGTTTTATTCAGTGCATTAAGTAGAAGCCTAGATTTTTTTATATATGGTCCATCAACCTAGATGTAAAAATTTCTTTCACAGGGCTCAATAAACAAGAAAATATGAGTTCCCATAAAACACATACTTCTTACTGTTTAACAAGGCAAGGCCTTAGCAACCACCCAACAGATAAACTCATTCCTTAAGCTCCTCCAGCTGCTCTCTGATTCCTGTAATACTGCTGCTATCCCCACCATTAAAGGCAAATGTTTGCCATACAGGGGGAAAGGTTCTTTAAATTTCAAGAAAACTCTTGACATCTTCCTAAAAATTTAAAGAAAGATAGAAATCAAGAATCTTTATATTTCTTTGGCATCTCTTAGCCTATTAAAAAAAAAAAAAAACCCACTGCTGTCGAGTTGATTCTAACTCATAGCGACCCTGTAGGACAGAGTAGAACCTCCCCATAGGGTTTCCAAGACTATATATCTTTATGGAAGCAGACTACCACATCTTTGTCCCACAGAGTGGCTGGTGGGTCTAAACCACCGATCTTTAGATTAGCAGCCGAGTGCTTTAACCACTGCCCTACCGCGGCTCAGGCTCCTCTTGGCCTATTTACACATACGTAAATAGTCAGAGGCAAAGGTATTTACTAATCCAATTAGAAGAAAGCATCAAGGGCTTAGAGGTTCGATCGAAGACTTTTAACAAAACAGTAGTTTCTGTCTCAGGCCCCAGAAACATAATAACTCTGAAAATTTCTCCCTTCTTATCCAGGGCTGTAATCTTTCTGTTTTTTAACTCAGAAATTCACCAAATCATCTACTATCTACTCATTTATTCTTATCTGGTTGAAGCCCAGGAGAAAAAAAAAAAAAACAGTTGCCGTCAAGTTGATTCCAACTCATTTGACCCCACCTGTGTCAGAGTAGAACTGTGCTCCATAGGGTTTTCAACGGCTGATTTTTTGGAAGTGGATCACCAGGTCTTTCTTCCAAGGAACCTCTGCGTGTACTTGATCCTCCAACCTTTCAGTTGGCTGCGAGCACGTTAACCATTTGCACCACGCAGAGACTCCTTCTGGGTGAAAAAGATTCTGCTAATTGCCTATCCAGTGCTAATTCTGCACTTTTTCCTTAGAAAGAGAATTTTAGTTTTGTTTGGGTGGTTATATGCTCAACTAAAATATTATATTTCCCAGCATCTCTTGCAGACAGTACAACCATGTGACTTGATTCCAGCCAATGAGATATAATCAAAGGTTGTTGGGTAAGACTTCCCAAAACACACTTTGAGACAGGACAGGCAGTTGCTTCTTCCTTCCTGCTTCTTGAAGCTCTGGTAACAATCTGGGATAATCAGTGACCTTGAGGATAGAAGAAAGTGTTAAGCATGAAAAAGGCAGATACAAAGTAAAAGTCTGTGTTTATTAAGACCATGGAATCATGTCAGTTCCCAACTATTAACCTTTAGTCTTTTGTGCATTTTTACACCACTGTTAAAGATTTTCTGTTATATGCCACTGAACCTAACCACAACTAATAGCAAGATAACAGCAGGGAAAGAGGCATGGCTAACCAAAATTACGGAGAAAACACAACTAAATTCTTCAGATGCATCAAGGGCATGAAAAACAAGACTAAGAAACTATCCCACTTTGGAGGAGACCAAGGAGACCTGATAACTAATGCAATGTGATACACTGGTTTGGATCCTGAAACAGAAAAGGACTTTAGTGGAAAAACTGGTGAAATATGAATAAAATCTATAGTTTCATTAATAGTTCTGCACTAATGTTAATGTCTTAGTTTTGACATATGTGCCATGGTATGTAAGACGTTAACATTGGGGAAGCTGGACAAAGGGTATAATCGGAGTACTCTGTAATATTTTTGCAACTTTCTGTAAATATAAAATATTTTAAAAATCATAAGATTTTTAAAAATACACAATTATAGTCAACCCTCAATTACTAGAAACAAGTTAATAGATTAATAGGCAAACACAGTTAACAGTAGCAATGAAAATATTGAGAAAAGGAGAAAGTAGGAAGCAAACAGGAACCTAGTTAAAAGGGCAAAAATCATGGTTGGAGCTCTACCTCTCGCCCCCCTCCTCTCTGATCCTCCCTCTCCCTAGCCCAGTCACAAGACTTGGCTCCTCTTCTCCAGAAACCAAGAGAGGTGAGCACATCCCAGCTCCCTCAGTCACTTTGCTTAAATATTTGCCTTGCCTCTCAATAAACTGTAGACTTTTTGAGGAAAGGAAAATGTCTTATTCATTTAAGCAGTCTTATGTCCTAGTTCCTATCCTGACACAGAATTAGCACTTATTTTTAGTGAAATTATAAATAAAAGAACAGCTTATTTTTCCACTAGATGAGAAAAAGTAGCGAAAAGGATTCATGACTTCATAAGACTCTGAGTTTGTTTCCTTTTCTTCTAACCTAAATCATATGATTCCACCATCACCCCTGGTCTCTCTATACCCATTCTCCTTCCATTGTGCTTTCCTTTCAAAACCCCAGACAAATCTACACATTCAACTTCTCCTTAACATAGCCATGTTCTTAAGCACTGGTGAGACTATAGTTTTAAGATAAGTGAATGGTGAATCATCTTCTGAAGCTGTTGTTGTTGCTTTAGTTGTCTTTTGCCAGTGGCAGTAAAACAGATCTTTTTATTAACCCATGGCATTCCATCTAACAGCCAACTCAAGCCATTCTTAAATTTATTTAATGTCTCTCCCTGCATTGCCCTCACACATCTAGTCTTCATCTAGTCCACTTGCCCTTAGGACTCAGTTTAATATCCCCACCTCCAAGAAGTTTTGCTTGACTGCTCCATCCAGGTTGACTGCCTCTGAGTTCCAATGTAGACAATGAAAACATTTATCGTATCACTTTCCCTACCATTCTATAATTAGTGTTTACATTTCTTACTCTGATAATAGAAGGTAAGTCCCTTAAAGTCCATGGTTTTGTATTGCTAATACTTAGCGCAGTGTCAGGCATGTAAGTACTCAATAAATATTATAAAATTATAGAAGGAAGGAGGGAGAGAAAGAAGGAAGGAAAGGAGGGAGGGAGGATGGGAGGGAGGAAAAGAGGGAACGAGGAAGAAAAAGAGGGACAGAGGGAAGAAGGAAAGAAGGGAGGGAGGGAGGAAAGAAGGAAGAGAGGAAGCAAGGAAGGAAGAAAGCCAAGCATTATGAAGGCAGCTGTAAATATACTCAGAAGACAGATCGGAGCTTCCCTCTTTTTTTTAAGCCTCTCCCAAACATTGTCCCCTGTCTCTCAATTTGCTGCCAACCCTCCTATCCATAAATACACTTCCCTTCCTGTGCCATCACCATTGCTGCAGTCCCACTTTCTCCTCTGCTATGCTCCAGAGAACAATGTGCTGTAGGATTCAGATATGAATGAAATACACAAAACCATAAAACCTAAACACCTTGTGTGTTCAGTTTCTACCATGCCTATAGTAATACAGCATTTTCATTTGACTCTATTAGTTTTTGTATCACCCTGCCTTTCTCTAGGAATCTGGCCCCTGAGACTGAGCCAGAAGTTAATTTGAGTGACATTTCATTGCTATACCTCAAATTACCTCCCCTCATCAATCCTCAATCAGAATACCTCAAAAAGCTTGAGTGATCTGGCTGTCTTTTCTCTCATTGTAGTTCTGACTCAACTAGAGACATTAAAGGGACGCTTTTGTTATCTGGTTGCTCAGGGGTCTTAGTACAGGATCAGTAAAGACAACAATTGTCAGCCTCCGATGTGCTCAGCCTTTCTCTCTCACTCAACCTTCTGGAGCCCACATGCAAACAGAACTCCTGATAATTAGGTCACTACCTCATCCATCAAGCTAGGACATGCTTGTTCTCAAGCTCAGACCCTTGTTCGAGTCCTCTTGTGCTCTTGTGCCATAAGGAACTTGTAAAAAGGTTGAAGTCCGCAAACACTTTTATAAAAGTCTCCTTAGTGAGGAGATGCTTGAGATTTTTGTCAGAATACAAGGTGAGGGTTAAAAACCTTCAAATTGCAGTAGGTACAACTTTTCTGAGAGGGTGTAGGAGTTCACCGGTAGCTTATTTAGGGGGAGCAGACACACAAATTCATTTGAACGCAAACTCAGTTGGTATGCATTTTGCATTTCCTTTGAGGGAAAAAAAAATTATTAATAGAAACAATACAGGCTAGTGACAAGACAATTAGTTTGGTGGTTGTTCAATTAATAGTTGTCATGCTGTAGAAAATTTAACTTTAATCAAAATTTACACTTCCTTTTGTTATGCTATTAATCATAGCTCTATAGTGCCTCCAAGTTGAGCTTAAAGTGATGGTGGTTACTCAAGTGGAGCTGTCATGTAAATAATTAAAATGAAAAATCAGAACAGAGTTAAGAGGTCGTGACCCGAGAAATGGATTTAGAAGTCATTCATTGAGGTGATAATTAAGCAAAACGATTGATTACAGAGCAGAAGAAGGACTCAGCCTTGGAGAACATTTGCCATTAGCAGGCAAAGGAAGAAAGAAAAGCCAGGGAAAGAGAAATTAGTCATGAGAAAGATTGCTGCAGAACAAGGTACTGAGGCCAGAAAGTATCTTATTTTCCATGTATCCTCCTCAGTGCTTGGTACAGTTTCTGGCACATATTAAGTTCTCTGTTGTCTTAGTTTCTTAGTGCTGCCGTAACAGAAATACCACAGATGGGTGGCTTTAAGGAACAGAAATTTATTTTCTCTCAGTTTAGGAGGCTGGAAGTCCGAATTCAGGGCACTGGCTCTAGGAGAAGGCTTTTCCTCTCTGTCGGCTCTAGAACGTCCTTGTCCCTTTTCAGCTTCTGTGCCTCAGTTCCTGGGTGATCTTCATATGGCGGGGCATCTATCGTCCCTCATTTGTGCTTCCTTGCTTCTGTGCCTAATTTGCTCTCTTATATCTTAAAAGTGATTGGCTTAAGACACACCCTATACTGACAGGGCCTCAGTAACATAACAAAGAAAATCCTATTCCTAAATAGGATTACATCCACAGGTATGTTAAGGGCCGTCGAGTCATTTCGACTCATAGTGACCCTATAAGACAGAGTAAAACAGCCTAGGATTTCCTAGGCTGAAATCTTTATAGGAGCAGATCACCAGGTCTTTTCTCCCGAGGAACAGCTGGTGAGTTCGAAACACCGACCTTTCGCTTTTCTTCTGAGGAACAGCTGGTGAGTTTGAAACGATGACCATTCGGTTAGCAACCAAGTGCTGAACCATTGTGCAACCAGGGCCTCTTATCCACAGTGTAGGAGTTAGGATTTACACATATATTTTAGGTGGACACAATTCAATCCGTAACATCTGTAAATATTTGATGACTAAATAAGTAGAAGTATATTAAATCAGACATTTAAGCTGAAGCACATTCCAAACTAACTGAAGACAACAGCTAAGTTAAAAGGATGAGAACAGTTTGGTTGACTCTCATGACCCTGATCCATATCAAGGATTAAGAAAAAAAAGGTTAGGAATGAGAGATTAGGGAAGGTTATTTGAAGATTTTTTTTAGAAAGAGCTCTTCTGTGGGTCCTACCCCTCCAAGGAGTTGGGGGTGAGGTTGGGGATGCTTCATCCAAAACCCAAGTCAATAGATGTCTGTTACACATAAAAGACATTCAAGAATTTAGCCTTTACTTCCCAGACTGACTTATAAAACCTGTACAATAGAGGTACATTTAAATGAAGTTATCTTCATTCACTATTCATTCAAAAAATATTTGTTGAGCATCTATTGTATGCCAAGCCCTGCTAGGCTCTGAAGAAAGAATGATAAACAAAGTAACTATAGTTTACATTTTAACGGAGCTCACAGTGTAGCCGAGGAGAGAGGCAAGTAATAGGCAAATAAGATGAAGGAACAGAAAAATTAAATAAAGCATTGCTAAGTTATAAAAAAGTTATGAATAAAACAAACAGGCATCTGAGGTTGAAAATAGCAGGGGATAATCTACTTTCAAGAGAGCAGCCAAGAAAGGTCTCTCTGAGAAGATGACGTTAAAGCTAAAACCAATGGATGAGAAGGTACTACCCATGTGATGAGTGGGCCAATGAGAGAGAAAGGGCCTAAGGCAGAAAAGGCCTTGGAGGATTCCTGGAATTAAATAAAAGGCCACTATCCTGAATTATAGTGAGAGAGAGGAAAATGGTGTAGCAAAAGTAAGCAGGTGCCATTTCATGTAGAAAGTATCTTTGATTTCATTATAACTTCAATGTGGAAACACTGGAGAGTGTTAGGCCCGGAAATGGCATTATTTCATTTATGTTTCAAAGAGAGAACTACTGCTGCATAGAGAAAAGGGTCAAAGAGAAGCAAGAGTGACAGATATGAGCTCAGCTGAACAATTAGCCGTCATCCAGGAGAGCCATGATGTTGGTTTGGACTAGGGCAGTGGCATAAGATGGAGAATCATTAACGGATTGCAATAACATTTTCACATATGATTTGATGATGGATTAAATGTTCGAGTAAGAAAGGGAGGCATCAATAATGGGGCCTACGTTTCTGGTTTGATTTCACTAGGTGAATAAGGGTACCATTTATCAATATAAGGAAATGGTTTGGATAACATGATACTATGATCCCATTTCTTGAATATCAAGCACAAACAAAATGGTCCCTACTTTTAAATGGTCAAGAAAGTACCATCATTTTTTTTCTTAATGTTTTAGATTGCTCATATGTTCCCTACTGTTGACTTTTGATCTAGAGCATGATAAATATATTTTTCTGATTAGTTTGAAACAACTTGAAATTGGAGAGGATCCTGATGATAGAAAGTAAGCAATATAAAAGCAAAGATAAGTTTCTCTTAAACTGGACATATGTCTCAGTTTCAAAATCCATTTAAAAGATGAAAACAAAGTATGCCATATATTACTATCAGCCATTTCTGATGGTAATACTAGTTTAGAACACAAAGTTGATTAGAAAGCATTTCATGAACCAAAAGTTATAATCAAAGAATATGAGGAACATTGCTTTGCAGCTCCTTTTCTGAATTTGATAGTTTTTGAGAATTAGTTGACATTGTGGAAGAAATCAATTTCATAAAATATGTTACTAGTCTTTGTCTGTAATGCTAATGGTTTTGTTTACATTCAAGTTTTTATTTTTGTCTTATTCTCATTTACTTAAAAACTAAGGGATATTAGATTCATTCAGATTCAGTCATTTTTAACACAACAAGGAGGAAAGAGTAACAAAATTCTAAACATTTCAAAGTTAATACATTTTAAATTATTATCTAATATAGCTATAAATGTTTATTTAATATAGCAAGTACAATCTTTTAAGCAAAACAATCTATAAAAATATATTAATGATACTAAAATAAAGTTATTTTCTTATGGTACATGACTTAAGTATTATGTATATGTTCTTTTTATCTAAAAATCTTATTTATAGAAAACATTTTTCCCTCCAAGACTTCAAATATTGTACATATTTAATGGTTTCATGATCTTTACCCCAAAATTGCCTGTGTTACTTTCAGAGAGTCTTCTTTCTTTGTAATAACCTAAAATACAGGTGCTGACAGAGAGCTAAATATTATTAGCATTAGGAGAGATACACCTTTGAAACAAACGTTGGCAAGCAAGCCTAGACTTGAGCTTGATTTTGTAATGTCTTTAAAAAAATAAACATTCCATTGATGCATAAAGCCAACCAATTACCCTAAATATACTGAAGCAGTGAAATCCCAGACCTGCTCAGATAAAGGTAGTTTGCCATTACAAAATGACTTGAAAATAGTATTCATCAATGAATTTCATAAAGGAGTAAAAAAACAGACTAATGTGATTTCTCAAAAACTTTTTAAATTTATGTATTTACCTTATAAAGGAAACAATGTGGTTTTAAGAAACAAACACAAAAAGGCTAACAAGTCCAGAGTATGGAGCGGGAGACGGCACTTGAAGCAAGATGAGATCAACGAGGCTATCTAGGGCTGGACGTATATGTGCTTTTAACCCACATTGAGGAATTCATGTGAAGCCTAAAGTAAAGTAGAGTAAAAAACAAAACAAAACAAAACCCTTTGCCGTCGAGTCAATGCCGACTCACAGCAACCTTACAGGACAGAGTAGAACTGCCCCACAGGACTTCCAAGGAGCAGCTGGTGGATGCGAACCACCGACCTTTTGGTTAGCAGCCGAGCTCTTAACCACTGCGCCACCAGGTTTCCTAAGTAAAGTATTTGAGAAACCATTGAAGTGTTTGAGCACGTTTCTGGGAGGAAAATGGGGATGAGAGCATTGATATAATTAATCACTCCACATTGTAAAAAATGGCTTGGATAGCACAAGAGTAACAATGGCTTAGAAACCCAAAAATAGCTAATGTTTAAACACAATAGAAGTTTACTTCTTTCTCTCGTGTAAAGTCCAAAATCTGCATTCCTGATCAATTTTTCCCTCCAAATTTTGGCTCAAAAAATCAAGTTCTATCCTATAGCTCTGCCATTTTCAACACCTGACTTCCAAGACGTTGGAACACCTGGCTGTGCTTAACTGCATCAAGCTACTGAAATGGGAACGTGATAAATGCTATTCTTCTCGTTCCACTGCTGAGAACCAGTCTTCTGGGCCCACCTAGCAAGAGGGAGCTGGGAAAGCAACCCCTGGCTGGGCTTTTCTCTGAGACAACTAGAGTCCAAGGGAGAGAATAACCTTTTTACTGGACGATTTATCATCTCTGAAACAAGTTATGAGGGTTTTTTTTTTTTTTTTACAACAGCCCAGGGTAAAAGAATCAGCTTTATTTAAAGGGTTGTCAAACCAAAAAAGCAAACCCATTGCTGTCAAGTCAATTCCGACTCATAGCAACCCTACAGGACAGAGTAGAACTGCCCCATCGGGTTGTCAAAGGAGCACCTGGTGGATTCAAACTGCCGACCTTTTGGTTAGCAGTTGTAGCTCTTAACCACTACACCACCAGGGTTTCCAAAGGGCTATCAGAAGAGATGCTATAGATTCAAATGAAGACTTAAATGAGAACTACATCTGGGGACAAGCCATATCAATTAAATGGCATGATATCAAACAATTTCTTAATCCTATTGAATTAGCGGAGTAAAAAATTCTCAGCTTCTTGATTCCGATACTATTAATGAAAGCGAAATAGATTGTTCACCTTATGAAGTATAACATGGCTATTAAGCTGCTAAAATTGGTAATGCTTTTCCAGTTCAGTGGGACTGTTTATCCTGCACAAAAACACCAAAAAAAAAGAGGTAATATGGTCTATAATTAAAATATTTTGTTGTTCAAGTAGATTGAAATTGTGGGAAATGGAGTACTCTAATGGAAAGGGCACTGAGTAGAATAATAATAGTAATAGTAATAAACCTGTTGTCATCGAGTCAATTACAACTCATGGCAAGCCCATGTGTTACAGAGTAGAACTGCTCTGTAGGGTTTTCTCGGTTGTAATATTTACAGAAGCAGACTGCCAGGCCTTTCTTCCATAGCCTTGCTAGGTGGGTTCGAACCACCAACCTTTAGGTGTGTAGACAAGGACAAACCGTTTGCCCTACACAGGGACCTGAGAACTATAGTAGTCAGTAATATAATGGAATCTATAATGGAAAGAGATTAAAAATATATCTTCTAATAGTAAAGCAAAGCTTATTTGATGCTAGGAAGCAATTTTTTTTTCTTTGTTTGCATTAAACTAAGTTATAGCACCTGTTAGAGGTTATGGGTCAATCTAAAAAAAAAAAAAGAAAAAATTTTCTGTATTTACCTATTATTAAGACCACTGTCCTAAAATGAGGGGAAAAAAATCTCCAAATCGTAAGGCCTGATGTACTAGAGGCCAGTAAAGAGAAGCTAAAGAAAAACAAAGATGATTGGACTCCGAAGACCATTCTTCCACAAAACACTAAAGAGGGACAAAAGTATCTTGGTTTTTGTAAACAAAAAGAGAAATAGGATGCTTTAATAGCAGAGCTTTTTGGTTGCTGTTTTGGTTTGGTTTTTCAGCTTTTAATGATAATATAGACGTATGTGCTCTTTTCCATCTGTCATGGATTGAATTATGTCCCCCCAAAAATGTGTGTATCAGTTTGGCTGGGCCATGATTACTGGTATTGTGTGATTCTCCTAGATATTATAAATCCTTCCTGCATGATGTTAATGAGGGAGGATGGGCAGCAGTTGTGTTAGTGCGGCAGGACTCAATCTACAAGATTGGATTGTGTCCTGAGGCAATCTCTTGCGATACAAAAGAGAGAAATGAACAGAGAGACAGAGGGACCTCATACCACAAAGAAGCAGTGCTGGGAGCAGAGCACGTCCTTTGGATCTGGGGTCCCGGTGCAGCTGCGCAGAGAGGCTCCTAGTCCAGGGGAACATTGATGAGAAGGCCAACAGAGTGAGAAAGCCTTGCCCTGGAGCTGATGCCCTGAGTCCAGACTTCTAGCCTACTAGACTGTAAGAAAATAAATTTCTATTTATTAAAGCCATCCACTTGTGATATTTCTGTTATAGCAGCACTAGATGATTAAGACACCATCCAGTACCAAGTAACAGATTTCCCTTTAAAAGAACTGAATGTTTAAGAAGAAGGAAGTATTATTTGATAAAATAATCAGATGTTTATTCTGGGGAGAAAATTCTCCAGCTGTTCATCAAAACCATGGGGCATTATTGTTATTATCTATTGTTATTATTATTAAGAGAGGATCCATACACAAGCTTGATCAGAAACTCTTTTCTGTAATACAGAAGTTTTGCTTCTTCAAGTCCACTTTTTTTCACTTATGAACTACAATTAAACACTTCTCAAAACCTCTGATACAAGTCTATGTTTAATGTAATGCCCTCAATAGATCATACAGGGACTTAGGTAAAGACCAAAAACAAAAAACCCACAATTGAAACAGCAAGCAAATTAACAGAAAGTAAGATATTTTATAACCTCTGTCTTATTGTAGCTTAGAAAGGTAAAAATGGCCATCAATCTGCCTTTTCTCTGTGAAGGTTACACTCCTATAGTCAACAACCAAGTAAACAGGTTAAGTATTTGCACTCTGCAGTCAAATTACCTGGCTCCAACACTTACTATGTCACCATGGGCAAATATTTACTCTCTTTTGGGCCTCGGTTTCCACAGCTGTAAAATGGGAATAATAATAATAGTAGCTACCTCATGCAGTCATTATAAGGTTTATATGACTTAAAGTATATAATGTATTTAGTGCCTAGTAAATACAGTAGTACATAGTAAATACAGTGTAATTATTTGCTGTATTTTCTCGTATTATTACATTTGTAAAAGTCCAGGAATTATGTTTCACAAGTGCCCTGCTAGGTAAAAATACCACCTTCACAAGAAAAGAAGATAGATAGCCAAATAGTGATTGAAGAAGCTCTGGGTGTTATTTTCTTCCTGGGATGCCATTTGGTCTAAGATGACAGCATTATTAAAGTCACCCAACTCAGGAGACCTTATTGAGCCATCTATTGATGAAAAATTTATGAAGAGTGAATTGCATTACTTGCTAAGGCCTTGAAACTAGACGCTAAGTTTCATTGCCTGGACATGTGTGATAGCAAAAGAGGAAAGTAAAGTAAAAGAACTATCACATGGGAATTTGAACTTCAGGATCATATTTGGCTGTACCAAATAGAAAACCATAGATTTTTTGGCTGTTAGTCGTGGACAGTGGGCATGTCCAGCTCTATCACACTAGGGAAATAATGAGTAATAGCCACACACAGGTTGATGTGTAATGGAGTAAGCCAATCAAACATGATATAAAAGCTGGCAGAATCCTGAGTAGATGTTAGGCCTTCAGTAGATACTGGTTGATGGATTATCCAATGACATCTGAAACACTATCTGGATTTTCCAATTCATTACTGTTGTAAAATATTCCCTAGCTTTCAACTCCTACAGGTAAACATCCCGAGCAATTTCTCAAAATAGAGTTAGCCAGAGCCTATCTTTATTTTTATGTAAATAAAGCCTAAAATATCTAATTTATGTTTCATAATATTTTCTAGCTGACAGAGAAAGCAATGTTATTTAAAGAATATTTTGCTTGCTCTGTGCTGAGATAACATAGCAGCTATTGATTGTAAAATCTGCTTCAACTGTCTTTCTCAACTACTCTGAGTTAAAATGTCGTTGGATTCTTTTTATCTTTTCACACATTTGCACCCGTATACTATAGGGAAATAATTTCCAGACTTTGGGATTTCATAAACTTTTAAAGTTTTCAAAAATAAAATTGAAGAGATCAACTTTTTCCCACTTTACCTCAGACAGGTGAGACCTTTGTTACTGACAAGCACTGTCTTCAGACCAGGATTTGCGAACTAGGGATCAACGCTAAAACTACAAACATCATGAATGCATGTCAAATTTGAAGTCATTCAGGAATAAGGCCTTAGTCTTACAGACACCCAAGAAAAAAAATCTAAAACTTCACATAGTCTCAGAAACCAAAAAGTCTGAATGTTCCTTTCTGAGCCTTTGATCTCAAAAGAAAGTTAACATTAACCAGTTGACAAAATACAAATCCTTAGTGGTTCTTGTAAAATTTACCACCCTCTCAGAAGCCCACCCTCAGCCATGTTGATTAAAGAGAACAGCAGGATTTTAGTGAGTGTCTAATAATAGTTGGGGGAGGCAGATATTCTGGGACATTTGGAAGCCACATGCAGAATTATTTTTTGGAGTGCTTCAGGCACCTTTTCTAACCCCAGAAGAGTTAGTTACTAGCACTGCTAGTTCTGAGTTTGGTCCGTGGACCAGGAGAACCTGATATATTTAAATATTCCATTAAACAGAAGCACATAATTTATTAGTGTTAATAATGAGATGTAAGCCTAAATAGAAACAGAGTAGAAAAGTAGTCAGAATTCAACATCTTTCCCAACCCTAGCAGGAAATTAACTGTCCAGGAATGTCACAAGCATAAAGAATCCAGGGGCAAGAAAAAAAGCCCTTACCAAAAATACTCCACATGTTCCTGCTCTGTGTAGCTACCTCACTTCCTTTATGCTCTGTATCCTTTGCAGAGATCAGAGAGAAAGAAAGAGACAGAACAAGTGTGTGTGTGTGTGTATGTGTGTGTGTTGTGTGTGATCTCTTCCTGTCAGTTCATAACCCAACCTGCTACACTGCACATGACATCTATTTGAGTATAATCTAACTGTTACATTTGTTGACAAGTCACCAAGTGCTCTGTCCATACTGCAAAACACAAAGGAAACATGAGTTTACCATTTACAATGAACATACAGGTGTTTAGAATGAAAATCACCTCTTATTTCAAGAAGAAAGCTTGCTAACGGGGAACTATATTTTCCAATTAATTATAATATGAACTCAACAGATTTATTAATTCCACATGTACATATCTCCTTACCTCCACTTTAGCCTGAGGGCTAGAAAGAGGTAAAGCAAACACTGCAATAGCTGAGCTCATATTTTTTTGGCCTAACAATGCTATGAAAAGAGCTACATGACCAAATTACTGTGTTTAAATCCCCTATACACTAACCAGTTTAAACAAAAAATAGTCAACTAATTAAAATAATCGTATTTTCAGATGATAAGCAAATGCAGTGTCCATAATACAAAGTCTCTAGCACATACAGTCATTTTAAGTATCATACTATGGGAAGTTGTTGTCGTTAGGTGCTTTCCAATCGGTTCCGACTCATAGCGACCCTGTGCACAACAGAACGAAACACTGCCCAGTCCTGCACCATGCTCACAATCGTTGCTATGCTTGAACCCATCTTTGCAGCCACTGTGTCAATCCATTTTGTGCAGGGTCTTTCTCTCTCTCGCTGACCCTCTACTTTACCAAGCATGATGTACTTCTCAAGAGACTGGGCCCTCCTGATTTAAAAAAAAAAAAAAAAAACCATTGCTGGTGAGTCAATTCTGACTCATATCGACCCTACAGGACAGAGTAGAACTGCCCCATAGGGTTTCCAAGGAGCGGCTGGCAGATTCGAACTGCTGACCTATGGGTTATCAGCTGAACACTCACCCACTGTACCCAGAGTATATGAGCCAAGTCTCACCATCCTTGCTTCTAAAGAGTGTTCTGGCTGTACTTCTTCAAAGACAGATTTGTCAGTTCTTCTGGCATCCATGGTATAGTCAATCTTCTTCACTGGAACCATAATTCAAAGGCATCAATTCTTCTTTCGACTTTCTTATTCATTGTCCAGCTTTTGCATGCGTATGAAAATACCACGGCTTGAGACAGGCTCACCTTAGTCCTTAAAGTGACATCTTTGCTTTTTAACACTTTAAAGAGGTCTTTTGCAGCTGATTTGCCAAATGTAATATGCCATCTGATTTCTAGTGCTGCTTCCATGAGCACTGATTGTGGATCCAAGTAAAAAGAAATCCTTGACAGCTTCAATAATTTCTAATAGCACATTATATTTTGGGTTTAAGGTAGATCTTATAAAATGTGTGATGTCACATTTATTTAAATGTGTGGCAGCTGAACTAAGTACTCTTGGTTCTGTGGTTCCTTTTAGAAGCATTTACTTTAAGCTGATTCTTTCTGAATTCTTAACATAGTACGAATTGGAAGAGTATCATACTAAGTACACCCACTCTTCACTTATCCACATGGTTTGGTTCCAAAGATGAGTTGGGCTCTTCTTTGGTGCTGGTGCCCTGCAGCCCTTCCCCCTCCCCTTCCCCACGCAGTCCATCAGCTGTCCCCAGCTCGTCTCAGGATGCACTTGGCTCAGCGGGACCCCTTCTCCACCACGCCTTCCCCACCACTGCAGGGGCCGATGGGGTTGGTGGTGGTGGTGGTGGTGGTCAGAGGTTGCCCGCTGCCTCTGGAGTAGCAGAGGCCCACCATCACCTGGCCACACTCCAGGCCTCCTCACTGATGCCTGTGCCTCGCCTCTCCAAATTCTTGCTCCGCAGACTCTGGAGACGAGCCTCATCGGGCAGGTAAGGCCTGGCCACCTGAACCCAGCGGAGGCTACGGAGGTGGCAGAGAGGCCTCTGTGAAAGAAGAGACTTCCAAGCCCCCCGCTGGACTCCTGCAGCCCTAACTTCTGCCACCTCCTCATGCATGGCCCGGTCACCCCCGTCTTCTCAGTCCTGGCCACCTGGACCTCCTGTGCCCAAGCATGCCCGCCCCTATGCCCGCCCCAGATCACTGCAGCCTGGCGGGCTTCTCCATCAGACTGGGTGATGACAACCACAGGCAGGCGCAGACTCCCTCCGCTCACACCGGGACCTTCTGCTCTTCCCCCTCTTGCTTCGGCTCCGTGTTAATGCACAAAATAGTCGGATAGTAGATTTTTTTACCATTGTTGTAAATACGGAATGTCGGATAACAAGATAGTTGATAAGTTGATCAGTGTAATAATAAAAAGGAAAGTCTATATGGGACAAAATCTGTAAGAGAAAAATCCTGAGTCAAAGGAGGTGAAAGGCAATGATGAACAGAAAGGAAGTAAAGTGATATTGTTGAGCTTTGTGCCAGGCCCTGAACCCAGTGTCTTCATAAGTTTCTCATTTAATCCTCCAAAATACTGTGATTTGGGTATTACCATCCACATCTCCACATACGGGGAAGAGGGTTCACAGAGCTAAGGTCGCTTGTCTATACCACATTTAGGAACTGGTAGAGTGGGTTTCAAACCCAGATTTTTACAATGCACTCTCAACTTATTCTAGTGCACTTGTGAATTTGAAGGCCAGTCACACTATCAGTGAAGCTCCTCCTCTATCCTCTCCATCTCTCCAGACCTAGCCCTTCTTTGTGGTGCACCTCAAGAACTGCATCTTTGATGAACATTTCGTTGAAGCTCTCAGGTCTTGGTTTTCTCTTCCTTTTGTGAAATTTTTTGTACCGTTCATTTACTCCAGCACCACACATCGGACACAGTACGCTGCCTGGTTTGCTGGCGTTCTTGATTCACTTATGCATATGAGTGCAGAGGCCATATAATAAAGATCTTTGGGTTCTTCATTTTACAGGGATGGCAAAAAAAAATTCTTCTCCCACATCAACTTTGCTTAATTAGTAGTTGCTGCCCAAAGTGCCATGTTAAAAACTTGTAAAACCTATTTCCTGTCTAAGTAAAAAACAAATACTTTGACTGATTAGTGATGGTGTCAGAGGTATACCTGGAGGATGGGGAAAGAGAGGGCAGAGGAATCATAGAAGATAATAGGACTCATATATGTATTTGCCGTACCTGCCATAGTACTTCAATTCGTACTTTGTACATTTTTTATTTGTTTTTAGTGGAACAAATTCTCATAAAAGAAAATAAGGTAAAGAACTTGTCTACAATTTACATTAAAATTATAGGTAATTAATTACAGTTAATTGTTTTGATGCAGGTTAAAATATTCAGAGGAAATAAAGCCTTTTTATTTTGTCCTAACAAACTCCTGCTCACAAATAATCCTTGTACTTTGACATTCTAGTGAGTGAGGGGAAATTTTTAATTACATGTCCAGTCTAGTTAAAAGCTTAGCCCAATCTGCGTAGGATTCATTTCCTCTAGATAAAAATTCTCAGTGTCTCTAATATTCTCCTTCTCTCTCTGACATCCCTCAGTATGCATGAATGTATAGTACATATGTCCTTAGGCATCCCTGTCCTCATGACACTGGTGGAAATGACCTCATGCTAACCATCAGATATGTGCTTCCTGTTGTCCACTGTTTAAAGCGCAAAGGCCTTTGTCGACTTCACCACTGTGAACTCTTGGCCTCTTTTGCTACAGTTTGGAGTTGGGCTCTAGAAGTGCTCTCAGGGAGCACTAGTCATCTCACTGTCACCAAGTCAGCCTGCTCTCAGCTCTCGCTGGCTCCCTACCCCTGATCCCCTAACTCGTCCTCCTCCCAGCCCCTGGCTGAACTGTCCACCTTGCCTGTGCCTTTGGGATCACCTTCTTCTTGCCTCCTGACTCTCACCTCAGGAAATGTAAACTTCAATGCATCCATCTGACCAATGGTGCATCCCCCGAATTTAATGTGGGTAGCCTCCTTCCAGAGACCCAAACAAGTACCAGGTTAAGAGCCCCTAAGTTTAGTAAGCCCCTTAAATTCAGCGAGTCCCAGTTGAACACTGACCAAGCCTAAAAAGGAAACTGGGAGACACACATCTGAATGCTTTGATATCTTTTCTCTCCAACCTTCTTCATACAAATCTCTGGACCCGTATGGAGGGGAGAGGACATTTCTTTTATTTCTCTTACATCATATTCTCTTCTTATCAGAGAAAGCCTATCTTCTGTACACTGTTCAGTAAAACTATGAATAGGGTCATAGTTTTCCTTTAAACCTAGCCTCAATAGTCTGAAAAACAAAACAAAATAAAAAACAAAAACCCGTTGCAATCGAGTGGATTACAGCTCATAGTGACCTCATGTGTTACAGAATAGAAATTCTCCATAGAATTTTCTTAGCTATAATCTCTATGGAAGCAGATTTCCAGGCCTTTCTTCCATGGTACCTCTTGGTGGGTTCGAACCACCAATGTGAGGTTAGTAGCCAATGGCAAACTGTTTGCACCACCTAGGGACCTAAAGGAGTTTGGAAAACCTTCTTTCAAGTCTGTAGTAAGATTGCAAGGCTAACATGTAGCACAATCTTATTTTGTATGTCAGAAGAAATAATATTACCTAGGTCTTTCCCTTTGTATTCTACGGTATTAGTTCCTAATGTAGTCCTAGGCAAGACATACCTCTGGGAACCTAGGGAAGAGGTCTTATACTCAAAAAAGCAAAAGACAGAAGAACATTAATAATTTTTAAATTGTTTTCCCATTATACTTCAGTGTCAGGAATACACAAAATAACTCTGATAACTTCTGTTAACCAGAAGCCAAAGTCAACAGTCTGGCTCCCTAGAAGGCCAGTTTGCCTCAGTAATTTATGGTCACAGGCTAAATTCTAGCTTCAAGCATTCATTCTGTAACTACTTATCATTAATCATGAAAGAGAATAAACAAACAGTATGAGTGAGTAGTACAAAGTCTCATCATGATTCAAAACCATGACTCTGAAATTTTTATGCCTTGTGATGTTGATCATTAATATCATCTTCACAATATTTGATTAAATCAATTTAAATTTTGATATTCTGAGACAGTAAAATAAAATGGCAGCATTCCTATTTTAGGGCATACTAAACTCAGTTCTCCTCCCCTCTCCCAATTTAAGTCCACTGATAAAAAATTTTTAAAAATTGTGCTGCCTAAGTCCAAATAAATTAGTTTTTCTGTTTTTTATTCATGTGCTATTTCTGAAAGTTGAAAAGAACAGTGATCAAATAAGCCCAACTAGATAAGAAAATATGAGTAAAACATGCTGTCATTATTTTGTAAATAATATCTAGATCTTTAGGTAAACAGCCGGCTCTTACAGGATCCCAATCATTTTTTAAACCTTGCCATTTAAACAAGCCAGTTTTGTATTCAGTGACTGCCCAGTTGACAAGTGGTTGCCTATTTATGGTCTCTTTCAAATAAGGAGACACATATTGCCCCCCAGTCAGGAAAAAAAAAATACCTTTATTCATTTATGCATTGTTTCATGCACTCCATCCAGATAGTGCAGGATCAGAAATTGTACTTAATTAATTGATTTTAAAACAATAAAAAGTAAGGCACTGGCCATAATAAAGAGGAATGGATTTACCTTTCCACCATAAACAGCTAGAAATCTAGACAAAATACATTTAAAAAAAAGTTTTCACACGTTAGACAATAGTTAGCCCAGGATGCTGATTGCTGAAGAAAGGGAAACAAATGAAGTGGTCCCTACAACCCTCCCAATTTTCTATCTCTAGGCACTTTATCTGCAGGCAGAGGAATTTCAAGCAGAGCACAGAGGTCTTGTTGAGTTAAGAAGACAGAGATCTGAGTGAAGTGAGGCAGAGTGAAGGGCAGAGTTCTGGAGGAAAAAAAAGTACCACACAGAGAGAGATCCAGAAATATACACTGGAGTCTCCTTGAGTCTTTTGTTGAATACAAAGTCATGCATGCCTAGGATAGAACTCCACAAGTCTGGCAAATAACAACCTGAAAACTGAAGTTCGAACAACTCCCAGAGCTCACACAGGGCTGGGAGACATTTGAGTGTTGACTACCCAAAGATAATCATCACCGAACACCCGGGGCATCCAGAAAAAACTCCAGAAAAATTTTACATCTTAGTAATAGACCTGAACTAGGAATAGATTAAAGGCTATTCTAGACTCAAAAGCCATAATTACTCCAATAATAAAACCAGAAAAAGACATTTAAGAAAAGAAAACTGGATGCTACTATGTCGAATAAACATAAATGCAAATGTCCTCAAAAGTAGATGCAAATCATATATAAAAAAGGATCAAATCATGACTAAATGGAGTTAATCCTCGAAATGCAAGGCTGCATTAAAAAACCAATTGATATAATTCATATAATAACGGAATAAAAGAGAAACCTCATGTGATCATCTCAACATATGCCAAAGAAGCATCTGACCACATTCAACACTAATTCATGATAAAAATTTTTAACAAGCTAGGAAGAGAAAAGAATTCCTTTAAGTGATAGAGAGAATCTATAAAAAAACTAGAACTAGCATAGTTTTTAAGGTAGAAGAGTACATGTTTTCTCCCTAATGCAGAAAAAAAGAAAAGAATATCTGCTTTCACCACTTTCATTCAATACTCTACTAGAGTTTCTAGCCTGCACAGTAAAGCGAGAAAAATAATTACAAGTAAATAGATTGGAGAGGAATAAAAAAAACTCTATCTTCAAATAGCATGATAATGTATATAGAAAATCTTTTTACACATACAAAAAAATAATCCCCTGGAATTAATGAGTGAGTTTACCAAGATTGCAGTATACAAAGTCAATATACAAAATTCAATTGTATTACTGTAAATTAGACATAAACAATTGGAAAATAAAATATGAAGAATATAATACTACTTCCCATGGCATCAAAAATGTGAAATGCATAGAAATATATTTTTAGAAACATGTTGTGTTACCTGTATACTGAATATAACAAATCTTGCTAAGATAAATCAAAGAAAACCTAAATAAATGGAAAAAATGTGTCATTTTCATCGATTGGCAGATTCAATAAGTTTAAGATGTTAATTATCCTAATATTTGTTCATAGATTCAAAGCAATCTCTCATAAAATCCCATCAAGGTTTTTGTTTGTTTGTTTTGGAAATCGATAAATTGAATCTAAAATTCATATGGAAAGGCAAATAACCTAGAATAGCCAAAATCATTTTGATAAAGATCAAAGCTGGAGTACTTACACTACCTGATTTCAAGACTTACTACATAGCTACAGTAATGATGTGAGTTGATATGGATATAAGAATCGACATACAAGTCAATAGAATGAAATAAAGAATCTGGAAATAGACCCACATATATATGGTCAAGTGATTTTTGACAGAGGTGTCAAAGTAAATTTAATGAGGAAAGTATACATTTTTCAGTAATTGGTGATGGAACAATTTGGTATCTATAAAGAGAAAAAAGAAAATCTCAACCCTATATGCCATTTACAAAAAATAACTTGAAACTGATCATGGACTTAAGCATAAAGAGCTAAACTGTGAAGTTTATATAGGAATCACAGGCAAAACATCTTTTTAATCCTGGATGGGCAAATATTTCTCAGGACACAAAAAACATTAACCATAATAATTGATAAACTGGACTTTATTAAATTAAAATATTTTGCTTTTCCTAAGATATGGTGTGGTGAAATGAGTTCCTTTATGTGGCCTTTTGCCTTGGTTCTTTGGAAAAACAGCTTGAGAGATTTTTCCCCCTAAATCCTGAGGAGTTACTTTTGCCCTACTTTTCTACCCAAGGGTTTGTTACGTTTCCTGGGTAGGCAGTAAACAACTTGGTTTTATACTTTTCGTCTGGTCCTGGGCTGCAGCCTGCCCTTTAACTGGTATGCATCTTGTAGGGATGGTCAATAGACTATGCAAATGAAGTAACTATGGACTATGCAAAAGGAGTGTCTGTGGTCTACTATGCACATGAAGTGTCTGTGACTTACCAAGAGGGATCTGGTCAGTTTGTGGCCCCCACTGGGAGGGGCCATGCATTGAAATTGATAAGGAGTTGTGTATATATATGCAGCCAGTCCCACAGAGGTTTTTGAGACAGAAAGAAGCAGGAAGAGAAGCAGCAGAAGAAAGAAGAAAGAAGCAGAGAGGGAGAGGAGGCAAGGAACCTTCTAAAAGAGCTGTAACATGAGTCAAGGTCTATTAACACCAAAAATGGTGACAGACCCAGAAGAGGCCCAGCAGCAGAATCGGTGGTGACAGATGGCAGGGCCCAGAGGAGACAATCCCGAGGGGACCCAGAGGAGCCTGTCCTCAGGAGGCCCAGCAGAGCCTGTCCTCAGGGGGCCCAGAGGAGACTACTGATTCACACAACATGGATGAAACTCAAAACATTATGCTGTGATGCTGAGTGAAAGACACTAGGCACACACAGTCACTATATATGTGTGTGTGTGTGTATGCCTTTTATGGTTCCATTTAAAGAGAATTCAAACAAAGGTGATAGAAAAGACATCAGTGGTTGCCTGAAGGTAGGCGTGTAATTGAAAAAGAACATGAGAGAATGCTTGGGGGTAACAGAAATGTTTTCTTATCTTGATTTCAGCGGCATTACCTAAGTGTACAAGCAGCCCTGGTGACACAAAGTTTAAACTCGTGGCTGCTAACCGAAAGGATGGTGATTCCAACCTGTCCAGTGGCTCCAAGGGAGAAAGACATGGTAATCTGCTTCCATAAAGATTACAGCCAAGAAAACCCTATGGGGCAGTGCTACTCTGTCACATGGGATCACTATAAGCCAAAATCAGCTCAATAGCACCCAACAACAGCAATAACAAACGGGTATAAACCTTTGTCAGCTCATCCAACTATAAAGTTAAAATGGGTGGATTTTATTGGGTATGTAAATTATACCTTGAAGAAGTCAATCGAAGCATTTTGGGGAAAAAGCAAAGCACTAATTATCACCTTTGCATTTTCTAGTCCCATATTCTGCATCCGTATCACAAAATATTTGCTCGACCTTGAATATAATACCCTTATGGTTTACGTTTCACAGAACTCTACACGTGACACTATTTTTCCAAAAAGGTTGTTATTGTTGTTAGGTGCTATCAATTCAGTTCCAACTCATAGTGACCCTATGCACAACAGAACAAAACACTACCCAGTTCTGCACCACCCTCATGATCGTTGTTATGCTTGAGCCCATTGTTGCAGCCACTGTGTCAATCCATCTCACTGAGGGTCTCCTTCTTTTTCACTGACCCTCTACATTACCAATAATGTAGATTACCTGATAATGTGTCCAAAGTATGTGAGAAGTAGTCTCACCATCCTTGCTTCTAAGGAGCATTCTGGTTGTACTTCTTCCAAGACAGATTTGTTCATTCTTTTAGCAGTCCATGGTATATTCAATACTCTTCACCAACACCACAATTCAAAAGTGTCAATTTTTCTTTGGTCTTTCTTATTTATCGTCCAGCTTTCGTGTGCATCCAAAAATGTAGTTCCTTCACATCTTTGCTCTATAAACTCTAGATATTCATAGATTATGGCAGGATCACTAGCTTCTAGATTGCTTTGGAACTGCCTTAAAATGATGTAGAGAGATATAGGCAGATCAGAAAAGCTGTGTGCTCTATGGCATAGTTATATAGGAGGGGTACTTAGGATACAATGAATACAATGATGTGCCATAAGTAAAACTCAGATAAATGGAGGTAGGATGAAAAAATGTAATATTGAACTCTACCTGCTTGCTCTAGAATCAGAACTTATAACCTCATTGTGGCAAGGATGTCTGTGAGATTCTTATTGACCATGGATTGCTAGAACCAAAGGATGTAAACAGAAATACCAGGTTTGGAAGGAGATGAACCACATGTTTCTTGTGTCACAGTTTTAAGAGATTTGGCAAAGGTAGATAAACAATACTTTCTTCTTCTAGGGGAAAAAATGTTTTAAAGCAAAACAGTAGAAAATTTCCTTTGAATGTATCTGAACCTATTTAATTAACATGACTTTTTAAGTTAGAACACTACCAAAATCATATTTTTTTAGTACTGAGAAAAAAAAAATCAATATTTGCAAATGTATAAGCTGATCTTAAATGCAGCCTGTGGAAAAATACCATATCATCCTCTTTTGCAGTTTAAATATAAAACATAGTTTACTGAAACTAGTATGGATATCTTAAATGGTTAAGAGCCATCAGAGGAAAAAATACCAGCTAATCTTCTACAGGTAGAGTTTTCTTTCTAAAATGTAAATCATCATGTGATAAGAACCTTCTGTGACCTTCCCATTGCCCACAGAAAAAGTTCCAAATTCCTTGGTATGTCAACAGACAGCTGTTTACACTCTGGCCCCACTGTGCCATACCAGCCTCATGTTCCATCACTCTCCCATCTCCTGCCTGCCCTCATCATAAGCCAACCCTTGTTTTGCAAAAATCCAGTGTTCTTTTGTACCTCCATCCTTTGTATAATTCTCTCCTCTTCCCTGTTTTAGTTGACATACATCATCCTGTAAAGGCTCTGCTCAAATACCAACTCCCCTGTAACGCCTAGACTTGATCTTCCTCTTATCTATATTATCATAGTACCTAGTACATAGCTCTTTTACGTGTTTCACAAGATATAGTTACTTTTATATGCCAGACTCCTTGACTGCACTAGATGATCATTCCCCCTCTACCCCCAGCCCACAACAGTGCGACGACTATGTCCTACTATTTCCTGTTACTTTGCTTTTTAATTATTACATATATTTCCCATACTTTGTACGGTTACTGTGAATCGTAGGAACTCAATGGAAGTCTAATGAATTGAATTCTATTGCTCTTAAGCTTGTTTGTGTTTGTTTTGGTTTTGGTATTGGTGAAGTTATTTTTGTTTTTTCTTTTCTGTTCTTTTTTATTCCTCTCTGACCTCTTTTCTGTTGAATGTGATGTTTTACAAGGCAGAGAAAATATGCTTGATCCCTGGTAGGGCTATTGAAATCTTCTGAGGGGAAAAAGAAAAAATCTTTACATGAAAAGTAGTAATAGAGAAATGAGGTCATCACTACTACTGGGAACACCTGAGTGTGTGTACTTTTTAGAGAGGGCCAATATAATTTAAATGCAATGTATTATGTAGAGAATGCTAAGTATACAAAGTCTCCAATAGCTTTTTCCTATAACTAAGACTTACAGCACATGTTTACCCCAGATTCTACCTGTATTTACCTGAAAGGATATATTTATATGTTCTTTTTGAGTTTTATGGTGGTAAAATACATATAACAAAATTCGTCACTATAACCATTTTTAAGTGTACAATTCTGTAACACTAATTACATTTACCATGTTGTGCTACCATCATCAGTATCCATTTCTAAAAGCTTTTCATCACCCCAAACAGAGACCCAGTACCCCTTCAGCAATAACTCCATTCTCCCTCCCTCCATAGACGCTAATAAACTTTGGTGTCTATTCATTTGCCTGTTCTAGATATTTCATATAAGTGGGATCATACAATGTTTGTTCTTTTGTGTCTGACTTTTTTCACTCAGTATAATATTCTCAAGGTTTATCCATGCCGTATCATGTTGTCAGAATTCATTTCTCTTTCTAGCTGAAAAATATTCCATTGTATGTATATACCACATATTGTGTATCCATTCATCTGTTGATGAACACTTGGTTTGTTTCCACCTTTTGGCTATTGTGAATAATAAATTGCAGTGAACATTAGTGTGCATGTATCTCTTTTAGTCCCTGCTTTCAAGTCACTTGGGTATATACCTCGGCATGGGATTACTGGGTTGTATGGTGACCTGATATTTAACTTTTTTGAAGTGCTGCAAAACTGTTTTTCCTAACAACTGCACCATTTAACATTCTCACTAGCAATGCAGTAGTGTTCCAGTTTCTCCACATCCTCACCAACACTTGTTAGTTTCTGTTTTTCTGATAATAGCTGTCCTAGTGGGTGTACAGTTGTATATCATTGTGGTTTTGATTTGCATTCACCTAATGACTAATAATGTTGAGTATCTTTTCATGTGCTGATTGCCCATTTGTGCATCTTTTGGAGAAATGTCTTTTCAAGTTCTTTGCCCATTTTAAATTGGGTTGCCTTTTTGTGGTTGAGTGGTAGGAGCTTTTTACATATTTATATTTTTCTTGTATATCTAAATAATTATAAATTCCAAAACCATAAAGTGGAAGTCACTACTCTAGAAATTCAAGATAGTTTGACTTCAGAATTTCTTAGATCTATTTCCAATACTGTTATTTCACTAATTATAACTCTCTATCTAAGACTGTTGTTGTGTGCCTTTGTTCAAGTCAATTCCCACTCATAGCAACCCTATATGACAGAGTAGAACTGCCCCATAGGGTTTCCTAGGCTGTAATCTTTACTGGAGCAGATTGCCAGGTCTTTTCTCCCATGGAGCGGTTGGGTGAGTTTGAACTGATCTTTTGGTTAGCAGCCCAGCACTTAACCACTGCACCACTAGGGCTCCTTTCTCTAAGGTGAATTTTCTATATAGTTTTACTCAAATAACCAAGTCAATTTAGTTAATTTAGTCAAACAATTCTTTGAAAAATAATCAGATTGGGTATTGGCACCATAAAATATCCTCTCCTCAAAATATCCAATAGTCATTAAATAATTCTTTAACTTTCAATCACAATACTGGTGCCTCTAGGCAAACCTTAGTTCTCCATGACAGTGAAAATGGAGAACTTGAGTGTATCTTTTGAAGGCTTTCTGTATCAGTTTCTTTTTAGATGAAATGATGAGACCAGAAGAAGAATTTTATTCCAGAGGCTATAACGAGGTGAGAATATAAACTAGATTACAATACAAAAATCACACCTTGACTCTTAATAAAAAACTAGAAAAAAAGGTTTTTATCATAGCATTGTAGAGGCCCCAGGTCATCATATACAAGGCTTTTGCAGGAAGAAAATGTTCTCGTGGTTCTCTCATTTTTATTTAACAAGCATTTATATAGCACCTAGTACAGGAAATGATCTGAGTGTTTTATAAATATTCACTCACCTATGTCTCATAACAAAACCTTGTGAAATAAGGGCTATTATTAGCCCCATTTTATAGAGGTTATAGAGGCTAAATTCATGCCCAGAGATTTGCAGCTAATCCGAGACTGAACCAGGATTTGAATCCAAGCAGTTTGGCTCCATGATCCATGGTTGTAACCTCTTTTCAACGTTGTTTTTCCCCTTGTTATGGAATGAATTGTGTTCTCAAAAAAGTTTTGCTGAAGTCCTAACCTCTGTAGCTATGCATATAACCCTATTTGGAAAAAAGAGATTTTAGGGCAGGTCCTAAACCTAATCCCTTCTGAGTGGTGTCTTATAAAAAGAACAAAATAAACATATTTGGGGGAAGAGACCATGTGAGGAACTATCTAAAAGCCAAAGAATGCTAAGGAATGCCGGGGCTACCAAAGAGGAAGTACACTTCCGTAGAGCCTAGGCCCTGATTTGGACTTCTAGCCTCCAAAACTGGGAGACAATAAATTTCTGTTCTTTAAAGTCACCATTTGTGGTATTTTTGTTGTTGTTGTTGTTAAAGCAACACTAGTTAACTAAGACACCTGTGGTTCACAAAGTTCTAGGAGCAGAGCCAACATATCCTTGAGGACTACCTCCACAATTCCCATGAGTGGAGAGAATCAGTATACCGCTGATGACCACATAGGAAGCCCTGGTGGCGTAGTGGTTAAGAGCTATGCCTGCTAACCAAAAGGTTGGCAGTTCAAATCCACCAGGTGCTCCTTGGAAACCCCATGGAGCAGTTCTACTCTGTCCCATAGGGTCACTATGAGTCGGAATCGAATTGACGGCAACAGGTTTGGTTGTTTCTTTGGAATGACCATATATCTAAGAGCTGTTGAGGAAATCACCATTGATGCTACAAGGTTGCTACACCCTTACATAAGCATCCATTGTTTTTTTAAATTGGGGTACACCTTCAACTTTAACAATTTTTTGTACATCAGCATAACTTGTAAAATTACAGTGATAATCACAATCACATAAAGTTGACTCAAACTCAATTGCTTCTCAGAGCTACATCCTAACAATGTAAATGTGTCTCTTCTAAGTAATTTCTTAAACATTTTTAAATTCACAGATATTTAAGCTATCACTGACCTCCACTTCTGACTGCAAACCACGCTTTTCCTTTTGAGTGTTACCACATAAATTATTTGAAAACAGCCCCAACGCCTTACATGTATTATTTAATTTCAAGGAGTTGTTAGGAGGTAAATTTTCCTTTAGCAGCTACTTGTCCTAAAAATCAGCAACAGTGGGAGCCTTATGAATTCCAGAGATATCTGAAAATTTTAGATGGGTTTAGTACAGCAAAATGGGAGCAGTGGGTGTCAGGGGAGCTGGACTCCATTTGAACGGGCTGGGCTTCACAAAAATAATCAATAGTTATTGTCTGAGTCTCTGGAAACTAAATTGCTTATGTCTGTAGGAGGATTTGTCAAGACACTTGCCTTGCAATTTATCTCTAAGCTGGGTATTCAGACATTTCTAAAAATACACAGACCCAATTGAGGCAACTATGTTGTTGGGTCTTACTAGTCTTAAAGTTCCAAAAGAGGACTTCAGTGAGCCAAGATGTCTCTCAGGACTAGGGAGGGGTTCACGGTATAGTTTCTGGAAATGTCATCAGAGAAAGAAAGGCCTGTGAGAGAATGTCTACTCCTGACTCCTATAATTTCACCTTGACTCACAGAAATGAGTGGAAATATATATGAAGATATCTATGCCCTTCTAATTATTGAGAAGAGTTGAAAAGGGGAAAGGAAGATATAACTGAAATATAAAAATTATTTCCAAGAATAATTATCTAACTCTGATATTTGTCTAACTGCATACGGTGCTAAAAAATGCATAGAAACACAAACAAGCATGACAAATTTTATATGTATATGATATTATAAGAAGTATTTTGAACAAATGTGAATTAACAAACTACACTATAATGATGGCTGTTCTCAAATAGATGAAGAGCTATTGTTGGAAGAAGAATTAGATCTATTGCATGTAGCTCTCAAAAGCAGAGCTAGAATCAAAGAGTGAAAATTAAAGGTACAAAAATCTCACCTCAGAAAAGAAGAACCTTCTAAAATGTTAAGCACAATTTCCTGGCTTATAGTTTTTCTCTGAGAACTTTAAGCCATCTCTACTATAGTTTTCCTTTCCAAAATACACATCTATTAACCTCCATGTTATTTCCTAATGCTTGCACTTCCAACAAACTAATTTGACAAAGCAAAAAATAAATTCTGTCAGCCTCTATACATAATGCAATGGTATAATTAATTAGTAAGGAATGTTGCTAGTTAAAACAAAAATCTGATTACTTTCATGGTGTTTTTTAAAATGGATATTATATTCAATTATTAAATGAATAGTCTTTTCCTGTGAGTAAGTATAAAACAATACATCATAAGCATTTAAAAACTTTTCTTGATAAATAACAGTGCCCTTCATTTCTTGGCAGTCATCATCAATGCAAGGTTTTTGTAAACAACCAAGGACACTGCCTTCAAGGTTTTTGTAAACAACCAGTCCCCACATACCTAAGGAAAGAAACAAGAATATCATAGCTGCCAACAGCCACCGTTGCTAATCATTTAGCAAAAATAGAGACATAGATATGCTTACATCAAAATATATAGAACCGTACCATTCCAGAGAACCAAAGAGAAGTAAAAATATTACCAAATGAGAAAACACTTCTTTTAATAACGAACAACATCTTGACCTTCTGTCTCCTTAGAACACCAACCCCTTCTACTATGTGGAAAAGTGGAATTGTGAATATCTCTGTGTTTTTCTTTAGGTGGATGTTTCTTTCCAAGTTCATATGTCAAAACAACTATAATGAAGATACACAGACAGTGTATGGGCCCCCACATCCTTGAGACTGGTCCAACTAATCTCAGTGGACCACAGCCACATTTTTCTCTGTGTCCTAAGAGAGTTCTACAGCAGCCTCCAAACATACCTATCTTCATCCCATACCTATCCCAGCAAGATGTGTCAAAGAGGATCAAAATTTCCATTTGCCATCTGACTTTCCACAGTGTCTGAAGAGGACTCGCCATTGGAAAGACCAATATCTCAGGCTGCCAGCCCCATGATACAGTTGCTTTCATGTATTAACCCAGAGAACCTGACTATCTGACCTCCCTACAATTCACTAATGCTCATTTGGAGCTAGTCTTAGCCATGTGTGAGTAGTTAGGCAGTGCAACTATAAATAGCTTTTAGGCCAGTGTTTCCTATATTTATATGAACTTAAACCATTTTTTTCCCTCAGCACATGTTTTAACACCTCACAGAACTAATCTTTCATGAAAAATAGTTGGACAAACACTGGTTTAGGTCATTAAATACACACATGCATATGTACGCACACACAGACATGCTCCACATCTCTAAATAGTACCAGTGAACTGCCTAATATATGGGAGTCGAACATTATTTTAGGGACACACAAATTCTTCTAATAACAAATGATAAATCATAAGGACAAGTCAGGAAGTTCAAATAAATGTTGTGTCAAACCTGAATAATAAATATTTGCTAGAATGGCTTAAAATAGGGAAGTCAGAAACTGCCTTAAGGAAAAATAAAAAATTCAGACAAATATTTATGGCCCAACATTTTTCTTGCAGCATTATTTATAATAGGGGAAAAAAAAAAAAAACTAGAAGCAACATAAATATCCAGCAATAGAGGAATCATTGAATAAGTTATGATATATCCATTAATTCAGACTGTTAGCGATTAAAAATTATGTTTTCTAAGTGTATATAATGTGGACAGATGTTTATAATATAATGTTTAGTGAAAAAGTCAGCAGAATCCATAATTGCGCAGACAGTGTAATCTTAACTATGTAAAACATACACACATAGAAAAAGGCTGAACAGAAATACACCAAAATGTTCAAGTAGTTATTGCTATAGAGTGAGATAACGGTTGATTGTTATTTCCTTCTTTATACATTCTGGTATTGCCCAATTTTTCCACAATTGACATGTATTGCTTTTATTAGCAGGGGGTGGAATAAAGACTTCTCTTCCTCTGAGAGCTGTCAGTAACTGTTTCCTAGAGAAGTCACTCTGGATTGTTTTATCTCACAGCATGTTACTGTCTAAAGGCAATTTCTCAAAGTTTAAATTGTTAATTATGGGGAAAAAAGAAAAGAACGCTGCACAAAGGAATCTGACCTCTCAAACAATTTCATTTAAAGGGAGTTTTTATGGTCCTGACAACTCTGAGGTAACTTAATCCTTTAGGAGGAGAAACTTTATCCCCACAACAGTGAAAGGTAATCCTAGTCTTTGCCTCTTGGGATCTCTGGTTTCCCCTCACCTCTTTCAAGATGTCAGTCAAGTTCCTGATAAGCTTGGTAAAGCTGAACCTAAAGCAGACCATTATTAGTTTGTCTTGCCACCTATGGAAATGTTAGACTCTCTGGGAATTGAGAGCAGTATGGTTGCTAGGTGATGCTGGTCTCAGATGCGTAACTTAACCACAAGTTATCAACAACTCACTGCCATTGAGTCGATTCTGACTCACAGGGACCATATAGGACCGAGCAGAACTGCCCTATAGGGTTTTTTTGTTTGTTTGTTTAATCTTTACAAAACAGCCTGACACATCTTTCTCCTACCGAGCGGCTGGTGGGTTGGAACCACCAACTTTTCTGTTGGCAGCCCACTGCCTAACCACTGCCCCACACAAAGCTTAAAATTAAGACCTCGAAAGGAGGAACAGGCATCCGAATCACAATCACATTTCAGTCAGCTTGGAAGATTTTTTCCTAAAGTCACCAAAACCAAACCCATTGCCGTGGAGTCAATTCTAACTCAAAACAACCCCGTAGAGCAGAGTAGAACCGCCCCCATAGGATCTCCAAGGAGTGGCTGGTGGATTTGAACTGCCACCTTTTTACTTAGCAGCAGAGCTCTTAACCACGTCACCACCACGACTCCTTTACTAAACTGAGGGGGGAAAACCCTGCATACCACAATTTGGATAAGTGTGCATTCATAACTAGTAGGGCAGTTAGGAAATATGTTGAGGTGTCCCCCAGCTGTCACTATTTTTACCATCCAACCTTCCCATGGATCATAATACAATTGTCGTGTGTGTGTGTGTGTGTGTGTGTGTGTGTGTGTGTGTGTGTGTTTGCGTGTCTGACTGTCTGAAATTAAGTGTTAAGAACCAAACCAAAACCAAACCCATTGCCGTCCGACTCATAGCGATCCTATAGGAGAGCGTAGAACTGCCCCATAGAGTTTCCAAAGAGTGGCTGGTAGATTTGAACTGCCGACCTTTTGGTTAGCAGCCAAATGCTTAACCACTGCACCACCAGGGGCTCCAGTGTTAAGGGTATGCTATATAAAATGACATCACCTTCGGTTTTACCGGTTTCAAAAAGTGCTCACTTCAAAAATGACTTGAGGGTCTACTATGTGGAAAACACAGCACACTAAGTGGAACTAAGGAGATAAAAAATAGATATATTTAACATAGTTCATGGAAATCCTGGTGGTGTAGTGGATAAGTGCTATGGCTCCTAATCAAAAGGTCGGCAGTTCAAATCCACCAGGCGCTCCTTGGAAACTCTATGGGGCGTTCTACTCTGTCATACAGGGTCGCTATGAGTCGAAATCAACTCGATCACAATGAATTTGGTGTTGTTTTTTTTTGTTTGTTTGTTTGTTTTTAACATGGTTCGCACCCACATAGTTGAGGACACTACAGAATTCCTCTTTTAGTCAAAAGAATGGCACAAAAGCCTTAACTTCTAAATGCATGTGTCTTTCCATCAGCCTCTTCCTGCAGCCCTTCCCTCATTGTTTTTCAGCAGATAACTGATCTCATCAAAAATGAGTAATAAACGGAAAGGAATCGTTCCAGGACTTATGCATAAAACCTTCATAAATGAATGTGTGTGGGGGTGTACGTGCATGTGTGCATGTGTGTGGGTGTGTAAGAGAGAGAAAAATCCAGAAAGAGATTGAGCGTTTAGAGAAATCATTTACCATCATTTAAAAAAAAAATTCAAACAGCATAACATCTTTTATAAGATGAAAAACTGACCTGACAGAACTAAAAAAAAGCAATAGAAAACCAAAGTCAGGGACAAAAAACTAAGCATAAATATACTACACAAGATAAAATACTAATTCTAAAGATGATAGACATGGAAGAGAGATAAAGTGGCTGATATAAAATTGGTATTCACAATGCAGAGAACAGAACAAATGGAACAGGAAGAATGTTCAAAAATATCATAAAATAAATGTTTCCCAAAATAAAAATGGAAGCTGAAGATTGAAATGGCTCATCGTGTACCAAGACAATTATCAAAATTAGAATGGATCCCTGGAAAACTTGATACAAAATTTTTATATGAAATGGGCAACACAAAGATTTAAGGAAAGTTACAAAACTACAAGGATTTAAAAACAAACAAAAGGGATTCAGGCAGGAAAAGCAGGTTATATACAAGGGCCCAAGCAAGGAGGTAGGAGAAAGTGTGAAGATGCTAATTAATTTCTTCATTTTTTTAGGCTATTGTCTGAAGTGGAAATGTGTAATTAAAAATAAACAAACAAATAAATAAATAACTGTTCTAGACTCAGTAATCCTCTTTAACTTTAGAGGGAGCCAGTCTCTCTTGTGGTAGTGCTCACTTCAGAAAATTCAGCAATTCCTTTTGATTTCAGAGGGGTTTTTGTGTTCAATTTAATTAAAATTAAAATTAATGCTTAAAAATTTAACATAGAGTGTAATTCATTTATTTTTCCAAAATCACTTGTAACGTACCTGTACACGTGGATAGAAAGAAGTTTGAAATGATACTATCAAATCATGGTTATTTCTTCATTGTGAAATTTTAGCTTCTTTTTTTTACTTTCAATTTCTACTTTTCTATATTGCTTAAATTTTTAAATAGAATACTTTTATGAAAATAGTAATTACATATTAATAAACAAATGAACATATACCTTAATCTTATTGTTTTACTTAATCTCCAGTTCTCTGTTTTAATAACTGAAACACTATTTGAAAATCCTTTCTCTGGGAAAAGTAAATAATTTGCATGCATTTAATGTCTCCTGAGCCACGGTGGCACAGTGGTTAAGAGTTTGGCTGCTAACCAAAAGGTCGGCAGTTCAAATTCATCGTCCATTCCTTGGAAACCGTATGGGGCAGTTCTTTTCTGTCCTAAAGGGTCACTATGAGTCGGAATCAACTCCATGGCAATGGGTCTTAATGTCTCCTGGATGAGGGTCCCATCAATATCTGCTGATATGCATCATGATCACAGGCAGTAATTAAACTGGGAGCTCTTTATAAGAACATCACTCTAAGAATCACATCAGACAACACAAGCAATTCAAGCATCAGCTCTCTACAACTGCCAAAGCAAGGATTAAAAATATTTGCTACATCAATGCATTTTATTGTGATGCTAGTCTCTCACTTACACAGTATTCAGAGGTACAGTGGATCATTTTTCTTTCTTTAGCTGTTTCTGATCAGGGAATTGAAGCTATCCTAGAAATAATCACACTTTGACATTATACCTACAGCAAAAGACTCTAGAGCATAAGTTTAAAAATCAAAAAAAAAAATGAATTATTTGAGTTGATATTTGAAGACTGCCATTATCCCTATAGTTATATTGTAGATGCCCAAACAGGTAAACTTTTCTTAATCTTTTAGCAACCATCTTAGCTGAGACACTTACTATGCTAGAAAAAAATTGCTGGAAAAACCTCCTAAATGACCTTTCTGCTTTTAGTCTGTATGTTCTCTTTCCTGGGTGGTGCACACTGTTAATGTGCTCCGCTACTAACTGAAAGGTTGGAGGTTCAAGTTTACCCAGAGTTTCCTTGGAAGAAAGTCCTGGCAATCAACTTCCAAAAAGTCAGCTATTGAAAGCTCTATGGAGAACAGTTCTACTCTGACATGCATGGGGTCACCATGAGTCGTAGTTGACTGGCAACTGGTTCTCTTCCTCAAAACCCATCTCCACTGATCTTCCAGAGTGCATACAATTCCAAATGATCTTCCTAAGAGTCAAATCTGTTTCTCTTACCTCTGTTCTTAAAACGTATCCATAAAATAAAATATAAAATCCAAACACCGTGATATCATTGAAGGTCCATTTTTATCGTATTCTTGCCTCCTTTTATAAATAAATTTTAGAAGAAAATAATATTTCCTTACTACAGGTTTTCATGAAGAGGAGTTGTTCCTAAGCACAGTCCTGGTCACTCTCCACCCTTTATTCAATCCATCCCAGTGGAGGTGAAGAACTGATTGGTAAACTTGAGAAGAATAAATTGGAATATTCATGGGTCAGCATCATTCTTCTTCCTCTTGGGAATGAACTGCCCATGGGGAACATGATTTCTGCCATTCCTCCAAGTCTCTGTCTGCCCTGGTCCTTTGCTTCTTTGCTTGGGCCACTAAATCTACCCGTCTCTGAGCTTCAGAATTACCCAGTTCATTTGGCTACCAAACCTAAAACCACACGCCCAACCTGGCCTCCATCAGTGAAAATGAGATATTAGCCTCCATTTGCTACTTCTCATTTCATCTCTCAACTTTTTTAGACTCTAGGTGGGTATCTTAGTTATCTAGTTCTGCTATAACAAAAATACCGTAAGTGGATGGCTTTAACAAACAGAAATTTATTCTCTCATAGTTTAGGAGGCTAGAGGTCCAAATGCAGGATAACAGCTCCAAGGGAAGGCTTTTTCTCTATGTTGGCTGTGAGGGAAGGTCCTGGTCATCAATCTTCCCCTGGTCTAGGAGCTTCTCAACACAGGGACCCCAGGTCCAAAAGACATGCTCTGCTCCTGGCTCTTTTTGCTTGGTGGTAATGATGTCTTTCTCCTCTCTGCTCACTGCTCTCTTTTATATCTCAAAAGAAATTCTCTCAAACTAAAACCTAATCTTGTAGATTATGTCCAGCCTCATTAACATAACTGTCTCTAATTCTGCCTCATTAACATCATAGAGGTTAGAATTTATAACACATAGCATAAATACATAAGATCATAAAGTAGAGGACAACCACAGAATACTGGGAATCATGGCCTACCCAAGTTGACACATATTTTGGGGAGGGACACAATTCAATCCATAACAGTGGAGGAGAAGGGAACTATTTACTGGACATCTCCTCAAAGACCCACAAAAAAAGAGCTCACATTTTGTTGAAGGATGACGCTTTGTAATATACTGTATTGCTGAGTGCTGTAACCTGGATTATGTCCTCTAGTCATCACCTAGTCATCACCACATTTGCACAGCCTCAGCCACTCAGCCCTTGCCTCCTTGTGGCTTCTCAAAACCCCACACAACCCCATGTCCTCAACTTTCTTCAAGCTGCAAAGAGAAGGGAAGATTACATAGTTTGATTTTTAAAATAATAATGATATGGAAAGTTCTGGATAACCCAGAGACAGAATTGGTAAAATATTTTGTGTATGCTAAATTTCTTATGCAATGTAATGTTCAGAAAATATTTAACTATCATATACACTCTTTTGAACTTTCTGCCCCAAATGGGAAGTATCAATGATTCAAATCATTCTGGGCCTTGACCTGGTGTTTCTAGCTCGGTGGTTGAAGATTAGATAACAGAAAAGGGGGTTTCTGCCTACAGTTGAGCTACTCTGGGGAATTTTTTATCCAGAGTTTCTGCTTGGGAACAATGGAGCATGTTGAATCTTTTGTTAGGTTCTCCGATGTATGATTTAGGTCTTTGGTGAAAAGAATTATATACCCACCACTGTATACACTATATGGCATAACATTACATGTTTTGTTTGAATTGCTTTGCAAACAAAGGACCTAATCCCTCCCTAAATAAATTAGAGGAACATACATATTAAGAGAGTAAGCCAGTGAGATATCTAAAAAAGGAGCTTCATAAAGGATTTACTTATTATTTATTATCCTTTCTATGTATATATGAAGACATATAGGAAAGGGAGACCTACCCTGCTTAAGAATAATTGTCCTATTTTATTGTTATCCTTTGGGCCCATAAAAGGAAATATCGTTGCATCATTAAACGACCAGTGCCTAAAAGTTTGGTCATGGTAGGAGTTCTCTGAAACCTCATGTAACATCATATTACTTTCTCTTGTGATTCTTTAATTCCTGTTTTTTTTTTTTTCCTGTTCTGTTTCTGGTTAGTGACAAAAAAAAAAATGAATTCTCTCATTATCTCTGGTAAATAAATGCCATTAATTAATAAATTTATAGGGCAATAAACATAGATTTAAGTAAGAACAATGTTAGAGAATTTAATTTTTGGTTGCATCTCTCACACTTTTTAAGCAATATTGAGTACTGAGATAAGTGATAGTGTAATAAATAAGGGAGGAATGTGATAAAACTACAAATGCATGTTTTAAAAAATTAAACATTAAAATTTTTATTATATATATATTTTTTTAATTTTACATAATTGCCAGAAATTTTTATTTTACTTTTTTGTTTAATGATTCTATCAAGGTGCATCATAAACCTGAAACCCTTTAGTATTCTCATTTCATTTATTCTGCTTAGAACATTTAGAGAAGAAATTGATAGGTGTGGCAGCCTGCCAAATAACTTCCAATTTGTAATACCTGAAACAAACCTCTTCCAAGAAATACAGTTTCAGAATCAAATCAATATTCCATTTTAGTTAAAAATTTTCCACTAAAAAGGAAATTAGTAGAAATTGTCAGCAAGCATGCCAATATTTCAACTTAATCTGAAAGTCTTATGTTCTGAAAGTAAAATGTTCGGCAGTAGCAGGATAGACTGGGAACTTTCTGTTAGGTTAGCCATCAAATCAGGTATTGAACAGATAATTTAGTTCTTCCAGAAGATGATCCCTCTCTAGTTAGCATACAGTTTATTAATTCACATCTAACAAAAGTAGTCAGAAATTCTTGGCCTTCGTCAAATTACTGAGAAGTGAAATATAAAACCTAAACTTTGTGTTTAAATACACACACATAACTATTGCTTTGGTAGAAATGTGTTTCTACATCAGGCAGAAATAACAGGACTGAATCGTGACCCAGCCGCATAGCTAAGTCAACTCAATGGCTGGTCAGGACCGCAGCAGAAAAACCAGTCAATTGCAGAACTATCAGTCTGTCAATGTGGCTGAATAAAATCAAATCGACCCCATCCCAAACTAAGCAAATCCAAGGCGTTTAGATCAATGCTATACACAATGGCTAGGCACAAACTACTTGAGGATGATTATGTCAACTTTTAACTTATTTTATATGAAGAGTTTCTATGAGTAGGAATAGACTGGACACAGGTTTGGTTTTGGTATGATTTGTATAAAACAATGAGGATATTGTGCTGAGAACAACACATGATACATTGTGAATCTAAATTTCTGAGGTTGTACCGAAAAACCTGAGCTTGCTTTCCTTGTTATTGATCTAACATCAACATCCTTGAGTTCTAGTTTTATTATTAGGCAGGTTAGGAAGATGATATTTTTCAAACATTGAGCTTTGCAGAGGGAAGAGTCTATTAAAATCCCAAGTAACAGTATTACTATTCATAGTGTACCATTACACAAGAGAAATAATATTCACCAAAATTAAAAGGAGCCTGTCTAAACTTGATAACAGAAAATGGTTTTCAATGGAGTATCCAATAAACCCTTAAACGTTTCTGACTGAGAATATTACAGCAAATGTTTCATAAACAGTAACGGAAGTTAAAAAATAATAATTTACTCTTACAAGTAACCATATATTTTCTTTTACTTGGCTTCATAGGCGGTGATCATAGGTCAATTTTGTCAGAAAGAAAAAAAAAATCAGATTGTCCTTTACCTACCCTTCACTATTTCTGCCTCCATTTTCTAGTTTCAGTAAGAATCTCTTCTGGTAAAGTGTTAGATAAATAGATAGATACATAGCTGCCATTGAGTCGACTCCAACTCATGGCGACCTTATGCATGAAACGATGCTGGTCCTGCATCATCTTAATGATCATGAGCATGTTCAAGTCCATCATTGCAGCTATTATGATCATCTCACCAGTGGTCTCCCTTGCCCTCATTGGCCCTCTACTTCACCAAACATGACGTCCTCCTCCAGCATTTGATCCCTCCTAATGACATGTCCAAAGCAAGTGAATCAGACAATGCTCTGTTATGGTCCATAGGTTTTCACTGGCAAATTTTCTGATGTTGATTGCCAGGCCTTTCTTCCTAGTCTATCTTAGCCTGGAAGCACCTCTGAAATCTGTCCACCATGGGTGATCCTGCTGGTATTTGAAATTCCAGAGGCATAGCTTCCAGCACCTGCAAGTATTTGTATTTTTATGGTATGCTATTAAACCATTGTAATTGATCAACTTATTCACTCAAAACACAATTCTTGTTATTGAGCACCTGTTCGTGTGTTCGTGTCAGGCAATGCCCTGCTTATTTGTAAGGCCTAGTTTAGAAGATGTCACGTGATCAGTACCAGCTATATAATTTTCAGGAACAGTGCAAAATAAGAAATTACTAAGCATTTCAAGAGTGTCATGGATTGAATTGTGTCCTCCAAAAATGTGTCAACTTGGCTAGGCCATGATTCTCAGTATTGTGTGATTGTCCACCATTTTGTCATCTAATGTGATTTTCCTATGTGTTGTAAATTCTACCTCTGTGATGTTAACGAGGCAGGATTAGAGGCAGTTATGTTAATGAGGCAGTACTCAGTCTACAAAATTAGGTAGTGTCTTAAATCAATCCTTTTTCAGATATAAAAGACAGAAGCAAACAGAGAGATGGGGGACCTCATACCACCAAAAAACAAGAGGCGGGAGAATAGTGTGTCCTTTGAATCTGGGGCCCCTGCACTAAGAAGCTCCTTGACCGGAGAAGGTGGATGACAAGGGAAGGTCAGGTCAGAGCCAACAGAGAGAAAAAGCCTTCCCCTGGAGCTAGCACCCTGAGTTCGGACTTCTAGCCTCCTAGACTCTGAGAGAATAAATTTCTCTTTGTTAAAGCCATCCACTTGTGGTATTTCTGTTATATAGCAGCACTACATGACTAAGACAGAGAGTAGTAAACCAAGTGCAGGAGCTCCTGAGTGGGGGCCCATGGGAACTGCCCAGATCGCATGCCACGAAGCCAGCCCCCTGCATAAGATTTTAGCACTGAGCACTCTTAACTCCTCTCAGTGTGAAAAAAATCATCAGTATCATGCATTCAGAACACTTTAGAAACTATGGAATAATAGGATGGGTGGGTAACCAAGCTGTTCAGTGGCAGTCTGTATGTTTATATTTATTTGCACATTTCTTTATTTATTGAATTCAGAAGCGCAAGCTTCCAGAAGGGTCAGAGATGCATTTGCATAATGTTATTATACAAATACCTCATTTTTCTCCTTCTAAAAAACCTTTGCTATCGAGTCGGTTCCAACTCATAGCTACCCTATACGACAGAGCAGAACTGCCTCATAGGGTTTCCAAGACTATAATCTTTAGGAAGAGGAGTCCTGGTGGCAAGTGATTAAAGCCCTCAGCTGCTAACCAGAATGTCACAGGTTCCAACCCACCAGCTGCTCAGCAGGTGAAAGATGGCGGCAGTCTGCTTGTGAAGATTTACAGCTTTGGAAACCCTATGGGGCAGTTCTACCCTATCCTAGAGGGTTGCTATGAGTCAGATCACTCAATGGCAGCGGGATAATCTTTATGGAAGCAGACTGCCACATCTTTCTCTGCTAAGCTGCTGGTGCGTTCCAACCACCGACTTATGGTTAACAGGGGAGCACTTAACTGCTGTGCCACCAGGGCTCCTTTTTCTGAATATTTCAGGGATTAAGAAATACAAGTGGTAGCTCCAGTAATTTGATTCTAGGGCCCATTCCACATTTAGAATAACACCTTTGTCTGATATGGATAAATAGCTAATTAAGCAGCCTGCCTACAGAGGCCTGTGGAGTCAAGTATAGAAGTACTGTCAACTACGAGCATAGCAGAGGAACACGTTCACCTCTGAAAACACATCAGTCAGAATTGGATTAATATGAATTGCACTTGATCAATTCAACAAATATTTAGATAAGTGCTCACAATGGGTCAGACACTCTTCTAGGTGATGCGGGTAGGGCACTGACCAAACAAACGTTTCTGTCATAATGGACAATAATTATAATAATTGATAGCACAAATGATGAGAATGTTGACACCCGCATATGAATGTATAATCTTTCTTTACAACTTATTTTCAAAGAATTTATTCTTAATAGGCAAATGTTGATAATTCCTATTTACTCATTTATTCATGTAAAAAAATTTACTAATCGCCTTCTAAGATTCAGGCACTGTGCTGGAATTTTTGGCTAAATCTATAATTAAACAGTTGCAGAAATAAATTAGATTGTTATTATAAGAGAAGTAACTCTGATTGCAACCTGAGCTTATCTCATAATTCTCTGTTATTTAAATCTTCAGAAGGTTTAATTGTGCTACCCAGGGATTTCAAATATGTGGCACCTATACCATCGTTCTTCTCTCCTTTGCTCATAACAAAGAACACTAATGGACTTGGGCTCTTTTTCCCACTAAGCTTAAACATAGCCTCAAAAATCTGCTAAGTTTATCTCTTCACTTATTCACTATCAATCTAATAATTGGCTAATTAGCTAAAATCTATTTGCCATTTCTGGCTGAACCTGAATGGTAGATGTAATACCTAGGAAGAATGGTAAATCTACTAATCAACAGTATTGTTCAAGGTACGTTAACTGGAAGGAATCTTAGAGATGATACAGTGCGGTGATGAGCATTCTGGAATCCACAGACCACATTTGGCTCTTCTGACTTTGTGGTGTGGCTCACAATCGAATACCAGGAGCTCCTGAGAGAGCCAAATCTGCTTACTCCTTGCCAACACTTACAAGATATTTGTTGATCATGGCTTTGCTGCTCTACTGGTTAGGTCTGTTTAGGCAAGAATAAATTGATTGCGATCGCTGCTGGGCAAGCATTATGAGAACTCATTGGGTCTGTGTGGGATGTAAGGAGGAAAAAACAGCAGGTGGTAATGCGCGGGGGACATGCTGTTTTCTAAATAAAATGTAAAACACTCCTGCATCCACTGCCAAAAGGAGAAAAGTGGCTGATGAAAATCATATGTTCCAACAAGGGACCTAGGGAATAACATTTTGTAGATGAAAAACATTGCTGATTTTTTCCCTATTTGCAATGGGAAAATCTTGTTTTGAAGAATGTATTATTGAGGCCCTGTGTGTGACAAACCACATTTTCAATTAAATGGTTTAGAAGGCTAGTAGCGAGACAAAATACACCAGTTTCAAAACAAATTTGCTCGGTTTCAACATGGCGGTGCTTTTTAGTAGTTCTTGAAATTTAATTCAAAAAAAGAAACTCAAAATTCACAGACGAAAAATAAAAGAAATGTTCTGTACACTTTTAAATATTGCATTCCCTGATAAAGTACATAATTTAATAAAATGTTGTGTTTTCTTTGTTTTGAAATGTTTTTCCTGAATTGATTTTCATGCAAAATAACCAGTTGACAACGGATCCAATCTAATCTCTTCATCATAAAGATGATAAAATGGATATCTGGAAAAGTTAGATATTTTCTCAAAGCCACAAAATGAAATGATACAATTGAAAGTAGAATCTACGTCTCTCGAATATGAATCCATGTCTTTTACTACTGAAAATTGTAAGCTGTAATGAGTTTTTGTTTTGTTTTGTTTTTAGTGTTGTATTGCATCTGTAGCCAGCAGATGATGGCTACTAATTATGTTTTTTTATGTATTCTAATTTGCACATTATTTACATTAAGTTACATTTTTAGATATGAACTGTAAATTCAGGCTTACAAAATAAATAAATGTATTCCTAAATCTTTCCTACTATTTTAAATGTATTTGCCTGGACGTCTCTGAAAATACGGAATAGATAATCACCAGCAAAATGTGACAATCCTGGTAGCTAATAGTAAGGATGCAGGGTAGGTGATCTACTTCTCATAATTCAAACAGGAATATGATTCCAAGAGGATTGTGCAGAAGGACTCACTTCAAGGAGAAACAGCTTTAAGCCATAATCAGAGTTAAAGAGGAAAATCAACATAACAGTTCCAACCATTAGGGAAAATCAATATTCACCTTATAAAATAAATCACCTGTGTAGTAGAGAAGTGAATTATCAATCAGGTAAGCAACAAATTTTGGGGAATTAAGATGGCAGAATGCATTAACGTAACAGAATTTCCTTGGGAGTACTACCAACCAATGAGAAATGGAAAGAACCGAAAATTAGCTTGAGCAATTCTGTGTGGTGCTTGAACCCATTTCTTTCATTTATAAAAACATGGTCCTTACCCTTGATGAGTTCATATCCTTGTTTGGGAGACAAATGTATTTGAAATAATAACCTATACTTTCCTCTGTGTTCCAGGCTTTCTGACTCTCCCATTTGTTCAATAATTCAACATTGTAGTATACATTGCCCCAAGGAAGATGTAATACTATAGAAAATATAAATGTTTTCAGATTCAAAATAGCCTCTGAGAGGACTCAGGGCAAAGAAGAAACCAAATGGGTTAGATCTAAATTCCCTGCCCCAAAGACAGAATAAAAATTCCCCAGGGTAGAAGTAAGAGATTTAGTAAACAGGAAGGGAGGAAACAGTTGGAAGAGACAAGAAGATGGAAGAGACTAGAACTGGGTAACTGGATCTTAAATGATCCCACTACAAGATGAATAACCGCTTGGAGACTATCCTATCTCCATCTGAATAGCAATTTAAATAATCTTGGTCCATAGTCTACCCAGTAGCCTCATAGGGTAGCTGCATGCTATTGTGATGGTTGTAGGTTCCACAATTCTATGGGGTTACTACTCATGTAGGTTATTACATGAATGGCACCCCCTGATGTTGTGCCACATATGCAACAACACTAGAAGCCTAATGAAGGTGAAGTTATCTCTTGAAGACTTCCTAGTCTCTACCCATGGTACATTGTCTGTGCTGAGAATCATCTTTCCTCTCAAATGGCATCCGATGAGCTTCTTCTCTGATAGCAACTAGAAATACTTTACCCATTGACCATCCAGCAGGCTGTTTGTGCCCTAAAACTTTACTTATCCCATCATTAACCTGCCCTTCATTCAGCCTGCAAGGAGACACAGAGTTACAAAATTCTATAATGTTGTTATAGAAGTAAGAACAAGATGGATGGAAATGCATAATAGGGAACTCTATCCTGTACTGATGAGGAGGGATCAGGGAAGTTTTTACAGAAGAATTGTCATTTGAATTCAGTTTTCAATCTTGAGAAAGTTTTGCAGCTTGCCAGCATTTTATTACAACAACAATAAAGAACAATTACTGTGTCCTCTTTATGTCCCAAACAGTGTTCTAAATGCTTTGAAATGAAAAATATGGAATAGTAATCGATCATTAAAGATAAGAGCACATGTAGTAATTAAAAGTGAAGATTCTGGGGTCAGGCTGCCTGGATTTGGATTCTGGCATCCACTTCTTAATAGCTTTAAAATCTTGGGCTCTTTTGTATTTTTCCTGTGCCTCCGTTGTTGTGTGTGTGTGTTGTTGTTTTTTTCTTAACCTGTAATATGTAATGACATGGGAGATGTAAAAAAAGATACAACTCAGGCTTCCACTGTTGAGAATTACTGTATCCTAGATGAAAAATACACTGGATGGGGATAAACAGTGAATTGGACATTGCAGAATAAAAGAACAGTAAACTTGAAGACATAGAAATAAAAACTATAAAAAGTGAAGCAGAAAGAGTAAAAAGACTAAAAATAAATTAACAGAGCATTAGTGAGCTGTAAGACAACTTCACACAGGCTAATATATACATAACTAGAATCCTTGAACAAGAAGGATGGGAGACAGGAAAATATTTGATGTAATAATGGCTGAAAATTTCCCAAATGTGATGAAAAGTATATGCCCACAGACTTAAGAAGCTCTATTAACCCCAAGCACAAGAAACATGAAGAACTCTACACTGTGGCACATCGAATTATATTGCTTAAAATAGTGATAAACACAAAATCTTATAAGCAGTCAGAGAAAAAAAAGGCAGAATATATACAGGGGAACAAAGTTAAGAATTACTATGGATTTCCCATCAGAAGCAATGCAAGAAGTGAAATGACACAATTAAAGTAATGAAAGAAAAAAAAAAAAACCTGTGAAACTAGAATAAAAATACCTTTAAAAAGTAAAGGCAAAAATACAGAGAATTATTTTCCCTAAGGTCGGAAAGAAAGCAAGAATTTTCATTCTCACCATTTCTCTTCAAACTTATATTGGAGGTTCTAGGTAGCACGGTAAGGCAAGGAACATAAATAAAAGGCATCCAGTTGAGAAAGGAAGAAGTGGAACTATCTTTTTTGTGAATGACATAATTTTTTAAGTAGAAAATCCTGTGGAATCTAAAAGAAAGCAGCTAGAACTAATCTGTGAGTTTAACAAGGTTGAAGGATATTAAAAAAATGTACAAAATCAATTATATTTCTATATTCTAGTGTCTTAGGCTGGATTCTCTAGAGAAGCAAAACCAGTAAAGTGTATAAATACAGAGAGATTTATATCAAGGAAATGGCTCACGTGGTTGTAGAGTCTGGAACGTCCCAAGTTTGTGGATCAGGATAGAGGCTTCTCCTGATTCACATAGCTGCAGGGGCTGGCAAACCCAAGATCGGCAAGCCGGAAAGCAGGGCTCTTGCTCAAAGGCTGTGAAGATCATCAAATCCCAAGACTGGCAGGCAAGACCGCAGATAAGCTGTTCACTCAAGTCCCAAGAACCAGAGGTCAGACGGACAGGAGCAGCTGCAGGATCCAGAGCAGGCAAAAGCCAGAACATCCCCTTATATTAGGATGCAGACTACACTCCCAGGGTAACTCCCTTTCAACTGATTGGCTATTCACAGCAGATCCCATCATGGGGATGATCACATATCAAATCTCAACAGGGAAGCGATCACAAGATTATATGACTGCCAAAACACTGAGAATCACGGTCCAGCCAAGTTGATACACAATCTGAACCATCACAACTAGCAAAGAAGAATCAGATATTGAAATTTTAAAAATACCATTTAAAATAGCATGAAAAAATAAGAAATGCTTAGGGATAAATCTGACAAAAGATGGTACGATCTATACACTGAAAACTAGAAAACATTACTGAGAGAAAGTAAAGAGAATCTAAACATATGGGGATATTTCCCATGTTCATGGATAGAAAGACTCAATATTGATAGATGTCAATTCCCAAACTGATTGATAGTTTCAACACAACCCCAATCAAAATACTAGCATGGCTTCTTCCAGAAATTGGTAAGTTGATTCTAAAGCTCATGCGCAAATGCAAAGGATCCAGACTTTTGAAAAAGAAAAACAAAGTTGGAGGACTTATCTTTTGAGATTTTAATAATTATTATGAAGCACAATAATTAAGACTACGGTTTTGTGGACAAAAAAATGAGCTCCAATCAATACTGTACCCATATACAAAAATTAACTCAAAATGTATTAGACATAAATGTAAAAGATATAACTATGAAGGTTCTAAAAGAAAACATAGGAGATAAGATTTGTAACCTTAAATTAGGCAGAGAGTTCTTACATATGACACTAGTAGCATGATTTAGAAAAGAAAAAATTGATAAACTAGACTCCATCAAGAACACGTGCTCTTTGAAAGGCACTTAGAATGAAACGACAAGCACAGACTGGGAGCAAAGATTTGCAAATTATGTATCTGATTAAGGGCTTGTATCTAGAATATATAAAGAACTCTCAAAACTCAATAATAAGAAACACTATTTAAAAAAAAAAAAAAGCAGTAGTTTGAATAGACACTTCACCAAAGAAGAGATATAAATGGCAAATAAACACATAAAAGGTCACTCAGTATTGTTATTCATTAGAGAAATGCAAATTAAAAACAGAACATAATGAGATATCACTACAAGCCCGTTGCCATTGAGTCGATTCCCACTCATAGGGACCCTATAGGACAGAGTAGAACTGCCCCATAGGGTTTCAAAGGAGTAGCTGGTGGATTCAAACTGCCGACCTTTTGATTAGTAGCCCAGCTCTTAACCGCTGTGCCACCAGGGCTCCAATATCACCACACAGCTATTAAAATGGTTAAAATTAAAAAGACTGATCATACCAAAGGTTAGTGAGACAGGAAGCAACTGGAACTCTCATACTATAGGTAGGAATGTAAAATGATACAACCACTTTGGAAAAGAGTTTGTCAGCCTCTTATAAAAATAAATGTATAACTACCAGGACTCAGACATCCTACTCCTTGATATATTCCCAAGAGAAATTAAAGCGTATGTCATACAGAGATTTGTACATAAATGTTCATAGAAGATTTATTTGTAAGAGCCAAAAACTAGAACCAACTCAAATGTTACTAAACAAGTGAATGGATAAACAAATTGTAGTACATCTATGCAACAGAGTACTAGTGAGCAATAAAAAGAAATGAACTACCGATGCACAAAATAATTATGCTGAGTGAAAGAAGTCAGATGAAAAAAGAATATATACTGTATGATTCCATTTATGTAAAATTCTAGAAAATGTCAACTAATTGATAGTGACAGAAAACAGGCTAGTGATTTACTGGTTATAGGCTGGGCACAGTGGGGAAAGCAGGACAGAGGAATTACAAAGGGGTATGAGAAAAAGTCAGGGGGTGATGGATATGTTCATTATTTTGATTGTGATGATGGCTTCATGGTTGTATACTTATATCAAAACTTATCAAATTGTGCACTTCAAATATGTGTCATTTATTGCATGTCAACTACAGCTCAATAAAGCTATTCAAAAACAAAAATAAAATTTCATAACAGGTCTAACATCATTCTTGTCAAACAACACAGCACCATCATGGTGGCAATAGATTGGCAGAATTAAAACAGACTTCTGCTTCACAGAGAACCAAAATATAAGAAATCTTTCCCTTTCATGAGACGAAGGCCCTCAATCATTCTACATACAGTTCAAAGACTGTTAAACACCTAGGAAATACATAAGACTGACAACTAAGTAAGTAGACACACAAATATACAAAATTTTCCTTTTGAATTAACTAGCTGGTGGAAAGGTCATATAATACTGGGATAAGCATATTGAGCCTTCATTAAGCACAAAGAATCATTCTTTTCTCTCGTTAGCTCACTGAAAATTAAACACATGCTCCTGGATCTGGCCTGTCATTCATTCTGCTGTTACTATGGGAGCTCTCGGGCAGCTGGGGCTGCGGAGGGCTGAGGTGCCAAAAATTTACATATCATGTTGAGCATGTGATGACAGAATTGCCAGGCAATTGAAATTTTTCACTCCACATGTACTCCAAATGGTGCAGGATCGGAATGGAAAGTGCATTTTCTATGTTCCATGAGAAAATACACATTACAATACAGAGCATTCAGGAAATTCCCTTGCTTAAAAATAAATACATAATTTGGGAAGAGACTCAAAAAACTTTAACTGTGTTGCTCTTGCACAGTAGGACTAGGGGGTGGGGAATGAGGAGATATAGAGAAGCTTACTTCTTGGTATGGCTGTTTATACTCTTGGATGTTTTTGTTGTGTGCACAAGTTACATTTTCAACTGAAAACCAAATAATAAAAAAAATTTAAATACTGTGTAGCTCTGACCCCGTAGTTACTTGTCCTTGGATCAACCCTGAGGAATGGATCTAGTACGAGGGCTCACCTCTTCAAATCAAAATAGTTCTTATTTTATTTACTACTGCCTCTACAAATTCCATACACAAAGTAAATTGGTACATTACATGCAGAGATAATTGGTGGATGGTAGCTGGTGATCCTTAACAACAAACAGGGAAAGGATATAAATTATTAACGCTAATATGACCTCCTCAGTCTATAATAGATTGTAGAAACATGGGTTAATTCAATATGTGATACTTTCATATATAACTCGAGGACTATACTTACCCTTTTATACAGTTCTGGCTAATTTACATTCATTTGGCATCTTTTGACAAATATTCATTATATACAGCATTAATGTTAACTGCTTTCTATAAAGAAACAAAATGTGCATTGTTATCCATCCTCAGAGGTGTCCACTGAAAGACATTTTTCCTTGTCATTTAGTAACTTTTTGTCCTATTAGGAAAGCTTCTGAAATGTTACAGGCGTCCATTATCAGATCAGATACCTCTTACATTCAATGATTCACATATACACCCACTGAAAAATGAGATAAATGTCCTTTGTATATATCTCCTGATGAATTTTACTGAAGAAAAATTGTTTATATTCAAGTAAGCCTAATTAGACTCTTTAGTTTATCATTGTGTAAGCACCCAAAGGAAAAACAGCATCTGTGCTTAAATTAGTAATTTTCTTAAAAAAAAAAAAAAAAGCAGAACATAAAAGAAATGTGTAAATTACTCTTTACAAACCTGCATAAGCCAAACTTTGTACACAATAATAGTACCATCTCCTTTACAGTACCTTTATAGTACCTGTGAACCATTTTTAATGATAATTGTTTTTCATTTTTCTTTACAAGACCACAAAAGGTTTTCTATTATGTAAATTAAAAATGGTCAGTATCTAAAGTCCCAAGAACTATTATTACAAGCCTACCACAAACTTTGAAAACTTTATAAGTCTATTACCATTATCCTGGCATCAAATCCAGATACATTATACTCTGCAAATTTTAACAGTAACAAAATCTCTATGATTTTCAATTTCCTCATCTATAAAATGGAGACAGTAATTCCTGCATCACAGGCTAATTGTAAGTTTTAAATTAAATGATATATGTAATGTGCTTGCAGTGTTGTCACTAGACAGATGCTGAGGGTGTGGATCACACTGGGTGACACTGCCAGAGGGGGTGACACCAAAATGACTGTCTACACAATGTTTGTGCAGTATTTCAGCAGAAATTATCTTTTATAAGAAATCCCTGTGATTAATTATAATAGCAGCCTACATATATCAATATTCCTACAAAGCTAAAACTCTATTCTAATTTACTTTTTGAACCTTCTAATATGCTCCAATCAGATGTCATTCATTATTACCCAAATAACATGACACTTCGAATCACAGGGTTTCCTCTGCAGGCCCTGCAAGAATGTGCTGTTGTTTTCATAGCTGCCGTTGTTTTTATAGTCGCTGATTTTGTTAAATTTTCTGGTGTTTTAGCTACAGTATTGTGGTAATTAGTATTTGTGAAGCTATATCAATAACTTTTTTGAGAATGAAGTAGTAATTAAAGGAAAAAAAGAGAAAAATAAAAAAGGCTTCCTTTCAGTTACTAATAATGTTATAACCAATAATGCTTTAATTCAATATAGAAAGATTTTACACAAAAGATTTTTGTTGTTGTTGTTAGGTGCCATCCAGTCAGTTCCCACTCATCGAGATCCTGTGTAACACAGAACAAAACACTGCCTGGTCCTGCGCCGTCCTCACTATTGTTGTTATGCTTGAGCCCATTGTTGCAGCCACCGTGTCAATCCATCTCATAGCAGGTATCCCTCTTTTTTCACTAGCTCTCTACCTAACCAAGCATGATGGCCTTCTCCAGGGACTGGTCCCTCCTGATAACATGTCTAAAGTATGTGAGACAAAGTCTCACCATCCTTCCTTCTAAGGAGCATTCTGATTGTACTTCTTCCAAGACAGAGCTGTTCATTCTTCTGGCAGTACATGGTATAGAGTCAATATTCTTTGCCAACACCATAATCCAAAGGCATCGATTCTTCTTCCATCTTCCGTATTCACTGTGCAGCTTTCGCATGCATATGAGGTAATTAAAAATATCATGACTTGGGTCAGGAAAACTTAGCCCTCAAAGTGACATCTTTGCTTTTTAACCCTTTAAAGAGGTCTTTTGAGGCAGATTTGCCCAATGCAATGTGTCCTTTGATTTCTTGACTGCTGCTTCCATGGTGTTGATGGTAGATCCAAGTAAAATGAAATCCTTGACAACTTCAATATTTTCTCTGTTTATCATGATGTTGCTTATTGGTCCAGTTGTGAGGATTTTTGTTTTCTTTAAGTCGAGGTGCAATCCATACTGAAGGCTATAGTCTTTGATCTTCATCAGCAAGTGTTTCAAGTCCTCTTCACTTTCAGCAAGCAAGTTTTTGTCAGCTGCATATAGAAGGCTGTAAATGAGTCTTCCACCCATCCTGATGCTGCATTCTTCTTCATATAGTCCTGCTTTCCAGATTATTTGTTCAGCATATAGATTGAATTTAAGTATGGAAAAAGGATACAACCCTGACACACACCTTTCCTGACTTTAAACCACACAGTATCTCCTTTTTCTGTTTGAACAACTGCCTCTTGGTCTATGTACAGGTTCCTCATGAGCACAATTAAGTGTTCTGAAATTCCCATTCTTCCCAATGTTATCCATAGTTTGTTACGATCCACACAGTGGAATGCCTTTGCATAGTCAATAAAACACAGGTAAACATCTTTCTGGTAAATGAAAATTACACCTTTAAATGACAATATCATCTGCACAGCCTAAATGTATCTACATTTACATAGTTTCATGTGGTTCAAGGGAAAATTCGATCAGAAAACAATAGAATTTGAAGTAAAAAAGTTTAAGAACTATATCAAAATTCTGTTCATTTTAACATGAAACTTTACCATTACATGAGATACGTTAATGGATTAGGTTTGCATAATCAATAACAGCCCAGATAATGAAGTTGTAGGCAAATGCATATGAAAATAAATTCATAAATGAAATAATAACACAAAAATAAACAGGAACAAATACACAAGCATTTCAGCAATTAGTGAACATCTTCACTAAATCAGAACTTTCCTTATCTGGTCTTCAAAGCTGCAAACTTGTGTGAATGACTTCATCCAAATCAATGCCTTTCCCAATTCACTTTTTAATGTGTCGCTATTTTTTTAAACCATAATTCAAACTTAAACCCTGAAAATTTCATTAAAGTAGGGTGTATGTTTGCAAGACAGTGATGTTTTTGAAGAAAATTTTAAAAGGACTAAAATTAGAAAAATGAATTTAAGTTATATTTCTAAACATGAATCAAGAAGCATAGAATTGCCCCCACTTCATGTATTTAACTGTCAATTTCACTATTTAGTTATTAAAGAGTTACATAATCAATTACTGTTATACATGTAAGTTTATTATCAATTTTAGTTATAGAATAATATGTGATATAGTTGTAAATTGCTTAAATGTAATATTTCTTAGAATATATGAATACTAACAACAAAATCCACCACTCTGTCAATTTGTCGGACAGTGGTGGATGGCGTGTTGCTATGATGCTGCAAACTATACCATCTGTATTTCAAATACCAGCAGGGTCACCCATGGTGGACAGGTTTCAGCAGAGCTTCCCAACTAAGCCAGAAACTAGGAAGAAGGATCTGGCAACCTACTTCTGAAAAAATTGGCCAGGGAAAACCTTATGTATAGCAGAACATTGTCTGATATAGTGCCAGATAAGCCCCTTAGGTTGGAAGGCGCTCAAAATACAACTTGGGAAGAGGTGCTTCCTCAAAATAGAGTGGAACTTAATGACATGGATGGAGTAAAGCTTTCAGGACCTTCATTTGCTGATGTAGAATGACTCAAAATGAAAAGAAACAGCTGCAAAAATCCATTAATAATCAAAATGTGGAATGTAGGAAGTATAAATCTAGGAAAATTGGAAGTCATCAAAAATGAAATGGAATGCATAGAGATCTATATCCTAGGCGTTAGTTAGCTGAAATGGACTGGTATTGGGCATTTTGAATTGGACAATCATATGGACAAATTGACAGGAGTGACAAATTGAGGAGGAATGGTGTCACATTCATTGTCAAAAACAACATTTCAAGATCTATCCTGAAGTACAACACAGTCAGTGATAGGATATTATCCATATGTCTACAAGGAAGATTAGCTAATACAACTATTATTAAAATTTACACACCAACCACCAAGGCTAAAGATGAAGAAATTGAACATTTTTACCAACTTCTACAATCTGAAATTGATCAAACATGCAATCAAGATGCATTGATAATTACTGGGGATTGGAATGGAAAAGACCAAAATGGATGTCAGAAGAGACTCTGAAACTTGCTGTTGAATGTAGAGTACCTAAAGCAAATGGAAGAAATAATCACATAAAAGAGCTGAACAGAAGATTTCAAAGGGCAGCTCAAAAAGAAAAGTAAAGTGCTATACTGAAATGTGCAAAGACCTAGAGTTAGAAAACCAAAAGGGAATAACACGTTTGGCATTTCTAAGGCTGAAAGAACCGAAGAAAAAATTCAAGCCTAGAGTCGTAATACTGAAAGATTATAAGGGGAAAGTATTGAACAACACAGGAAACATCAAAAGAAGATGCAAGGAATACACAGAGTCACTGCACCAGAAAGAATGGGTCAATGTTCAGCCACGTCAGGAGGTAGCATATGATCAAGAACCGATGGTACTCAAGGAAGAAGTCCAAGCTGCACTGAAGGCATTGGCGAAAAACAAGGCTCCAGGAATTGACGGAATACCAACTGAGATGTTTCAACAAATGGATGCAGAGTGGGAAGTGCTCACTTTTCTATGCCAAGAAATTTGGAGGACAGCTGCCTGGCCAACCTCTTGGAAGAAATCCATATTTGTGCCCATTTCAAAGAAAGGTGATCCAACAGAATGTGAAAATTATCAAACAATATCATTAATATCACATGCAAGTAAAATTTTGCTGAACATCATTCAAAAGCCATTGTAGCAGTACATTGACAGGGAGCTGCCAGAGATTCAAGCCAGATTCAAAAAACCATGTAGAACAAGGGATATCATTGCTGATGTCCGATGGATCTTGGCTGAAAGATGTTTACCTGTGTTTTATTGACTATGCAAAGGAATTCCACTGTGTGGATCATAATAAATTATGGATAGTATTCCAAAGAATGAGATTTCTAGAACACTTACTTGTGCTCATGAGGAGTCTGTACATAAACCAAGAGGCAGTCGTTCCAATAGAACAAGGGAATACTGCATGGTTTAAAGTCAGGAAAGGTGTGTGTCGGGGTTGTATCCTCTCACCATACTTATTTAATCTACATGCTGAGCAAATAATCCAAGAAGCTGGACTATGTGAAGAAGAAAGAAGCATCAGAATTGGAGGAAGACTCTTTAACAACTTGTGATATGCAGACGACACAACCTTGCTTACTGAAAGTGAAGAGGACTTGAAGCACTTACTGATGAAGATCAAAGACCACAGCCTTCAGTATGGATTACACTTCAACATAAAGAAAACAAAAATCCTCACAACTAGACCAATAAGTAACATCATGCTAAATGGAGAAAATATTGAAGTTGTCAAGGATTTCATTTTACTTGAATCCACAATCATTGCCCACGGAAGCAGCAGTCAAGGAATCAAAAGACGCATTGCATTGGGCAAATCTATTGCAAAAGACCTCTTTAAAGTGCTGAAATGCAAAGATGTTACTTTGAGGACTAAGGTGCACCTGACCCAAGCCACGGTATTTTCAATCGCCTCGTATGCAATTTTAATTGCTGGTTGTTTATGTCACTACTATTGCCACTACATTTAGTGATACGGGAATTACGACTTGCAAGTACCATTAGCACAAAAAAAAAAAATTACTAAGGATTCTGTATAGTCTGGTATGAGAGTAGGCCCATGTTGAGAGGGTAATACCATGAGTTACTGCACGGGGTGACACCAACCCTAGTGACACCACTGGCTGCCTGGTAGATAGTAGGTATTCAACTATTGTTCTTCCCTCATCCTTAGAGTTATAAACAGCAAACTCACATCACCTAGTATTTTTAACAAATAAAAGTTGATACTTCTCATTCTACTAATACTTCAATCTTACCAAATTAGCTTGGTTTAATGGGTCATTAAGGAGCCGCGGTGGTGCAGTGGTTAACCACTTGGCTGTTAACCAAAAGGTTGGTTGTCTAAATCCACCCAGTGGCTCCACAGGAGAAAGACCTGGTGATCTGCTTCGGTAAAGATAACAGCAGAGAAAACCCCATGGGACAGGTCTGTCTGTCACGTGGGGTCACTATGAGTCAAAATCAACTCAATGGCAATCAACAACAACAACAATGGATCATTATCAGTTATGGTTAAGCGCTTGACTACTAGCAGAAAGGTTAGCAGTTCAAACCTACCCAAAGGCATCTGAGAAGATAGGTCTGGTGATCTGCTTCCAAAAGGTCACGTGCTTTAAAACCATATGGGGCAGTTCTACTCTGCACATATGAGATCGCCATGAGACAGAATGGACTCAACGGCAAGTCACAACAACATCAACTACGTCTGAAATAAATATGCATATGTAGGTTTTGCATTCCATAACTTGGGTCTTATACATTCTATTATTGGAAATATATAGTTTCAGAAAGTCAGCCTCATGAATATTTATACAATTTTCTGCAGAGTAGCAACTCCATACTAGCCACATAATGTGATTTTACATGTTTCAAAACATAGCTTTTAAGTTCCAAGCAATTACTTCAATACTATATATCCGCTAAGACCTAGATAACCATTCAAGATAACTTGAACTCACTAAGACATCAGAGGAATAATTTTATAGAGTTAGTTCTGAGAAGTGGCACCCTGATCGTTTAGAGATTTTAGTATCTTGGTGAAAAAAGACCCAAAGTGACTAAATGGCAGACAGAAAAATTCTATTAGAAAAGTTTTCTGCACGTAGTTGAGCCATGTATATGACACTAAATGGGCACACCAGCCCAGAGGCAAGGACAAGAAGGCAGGAGGGGACAGGAAAGCTGAATGAACGGAAATGAGGAACTCAAGATCGAGAAGGGGAGAGTGTTGACACGTCACAGGGTTGGCAATCAGTCACAAAACAGTATGTGTATTAATTGTTTTTAATGAGAAACTAATTTGCTCTGTAAATCTTCATCTAAAGCACAATAAAAAGTTTTCTGCCAATCAACTTTGCTAAAACACCCAGCAATCAAAAACATACTTTTTAGATATTGTAAAGAATAATAGTTTTTAAAAGTCATGAATATTCACCAGTCTTAAATAATGGTAATCAAACCATTCTTCATCTGACAAGCTTTTATTAAGTGCTTACCATGTACCATGATTCGGGAAACTCAGATTAGAAAGACATGCCACTGTCCCCAGTGAATCCACTTTTTAGTGGCTGAAGCTACCAGACATGTAAACAGATCATTATTGTAGAGGGTAACATGACGCGTAGACAGTAGAGAGTGGTGTCTGAGGGACACCTGGTCTTAAAAGTCTGAAGAAGCCTTTAAGGACAAGATAGTGCCTGAGCAAATCCTGCAGGATGAGTAGCAGTTGGCTACAACAGATGTAAGGAAAAAGCCATTCAGACACCCATGGGACCCTGTCTAAATAAACAGCTGGCTTCTGGATGAAATGCTAATGAGCCATTGGAACATCTGCCTTGTTGATACTAGCAAGAAGATCTTAAAATGAAACACAATTTCTTTGGAGCCTGACAGACTATTTTCTTACCATCCTAAAATTGTATATATGAGCTGCTGTAATACTGAGTGAAAATATCACCACGAGCAATTCAGTTTTTATTAATCCAAAATTGCCAGGTACCGTATTTCAAGGAGCTATATAAGCAACCGCAAATAACCAATACAGGCAAGCAAAATTAGAAGATTTACTTCAGGAAAAGAAAGCTTGGAGTGCATTAACTAAAGAAAGAGCATGCATCCAAATGAACTCATTAACAAAAACCTAGCAGCTGCTGGATTACTACAAAGAAATGAAGAGCATATTGAAATGTAAACCACTAGAGAAAAGAACGGGACAAGTGGTAAAAAGCACAAGAATATACCATAAGAGATTCTAAAAATACATTCGTTGGCATCGCTTAGTTTAAAAAATATTACTTCCCTCAACATGGGAAGTTCCTATGTTAAAACAGAGGTCCAGTTTGATCTTCATTTAACATTCAGTAACCTGGGTTTATACATATATTTTATAATAGTTACATTACAGACTCAGAGCATTATAAGTGACCAGATCGATACAGGTGTTTTAAGATCCCATAGGCATAGACATTGTGTTTATTAGGTAAACACGAAACCAAAACCCGTTGCCATCAAGTCGATTCTGACTCATAATGACCCTATAGGACAGAGTAGAACTGCCCCATAAGGTTTCCAAGCAGCTGTTGGTGGATTTGAACTGCTGACCTTTTGGTTAGCAGCTGAGCTCTTAACCACTGCACCACTGGAGCTCCTTATTAGGTAAAGAATCATGTAACTATAGTAAAATCTGAGATTTGCCCCTATCTCAAAGAAATTATCATTGACACTCACTAACAAATTTCAAACTCAAAAAAATGTATGTTAATATGCAATGTTCCCAGCTCTCAATGGATATTGGAAGATTCCCTTTTGCCTAGAAAACACACTCTTTAAACTGGCAGTCTGCTTTTAAAAAAAATCAATGGTCAGGTCCTGCCGTCTTCTTGTTCTATTTTATAATGCATATTCTGAGCATATTTTGCCACATCGAATTTGGTTATTTATTTTCAGTATATGAGTATTCATTATTTGCCACTTGCAGAAAAAATTAAAACCACAGAATCCAATATTGCTCTGAATTTGTCCCCCAAATATGCTTTATTATTAATAGCCCAAAGTAGTATTAAGATAGTTTATGTTCTCATAGGCCTGAATTGAAAAATGTATTATAAATTTAAAAAAAAAAAAAAAAACTTTTTATGGAAATGTTAAGCAGATGTGAAAAAAATGTCCTGTCTGCTAAATACTGTCTACAAGCTTAAGGGATAAGTGTAGGTCTATTATAGCTTGTTCCTATTTATGGGGCTCAGGATTTCACCATCAAAAACAAGTCGTGTTTTTGGTCCCTACTGTGTCCAGGTGGCACAGCGGTTAAGAGCTACAGCTGCTAACCAAAAGATCAGCAGTTCAAATCCACCAGCCACTCCCTGGGAACCCTATGGGGCAGTTTTACTCTGACCTATAGGGTTGCTATGAGTCGAAATCAACTCGACGACGAGTTTTTTTGGGTTATTGTGTCCAGGAAAAAAATTGTTAATAATATATCCCTCTGTGAGAATGAGGAGTTGCTGAGTGGTGCAAACAGGTAAGTGCTCGTCCACTAACCAAAAGGTTGGTGGTTCGAATTCACCCAGTGGCACCTTGGAAGAAAGTCCTGGTAATCTACTTCTGAGAGCTCACAGCCATTGAAAACTCTATGGAGAACAGTTTTACTCTGAAACACACGGAGTTGCCATGAATTCGAATCAACTTGATGGCAACTGGTGGTGGTGGTGGTATGTGAGAAGAAAAGGTATTTCTGATTATCATAGAACCTGATAAGGTATTTCCATCCATGTTATTAATGAATACTCACTTTGCTTCTTTATATCTTCACATGTATATGCCATGTTCCTAAACTGTATGTTGAAACCAAGATCATGATTTCTCTTTTCTTTGTGATGCCTCATAACACCTGGTCCAATGTTCTGCAATTAGCAAATGATCTATAATCATTAATAGTCTATTAGCTAATTTTTCTAACTTAAAAGTAAAGCCATAATCAGTTTCTTGAAGTGTCAAATGCTTGCAAGAGATCCAACCTGCACAAGGAAATATTGTTCAGAAAGGACCCTAGTCGCCCTTCTAGAATTTGGCCTTGACTCCCCTATCTCCGTTAAATAAGCAATAGAATGGGTCCATTTGTAATTTAGCTGTCTCACTCTAGGCTATTGGAGAGTTACCCTGAAGGTCCATGATACACTGATTTGCAATTTCTCTAAAGCACAAATTAGATGCAGATCTTCTGACTGCTAAACTCTGGATTGTAGCTGTATTGTTTTCATCTAGTATTCCTTGAATATCCATTTAATGCAGAAATTGCTTATTCTGGAGATATTTGTGATTTGGAGATTTCAGACCAGACTTAGGATGCATATGTCACACATATATCCTGCCTCATTTCTTGTCACCCTCTTCTAAGTATCTCTCATTAAAACTCCGATACATCTTTGAAAAGCAAAGATGTCACCTTGAAGACTAAGGTGTGCCTGACCCAAGCCATGGTATTTTCAATCGCATCATACACATGCAAAAGCTGCACAATGAATAAGGAAGACTGAAGAAGAATTGATGCCTTTGAATTGTGGTGTTGGTGAAGAATATTGAATATACCATGGACTGCCAAAAGAATGAACAAATCTGTCTTGGAAAAAGTACAACCACAATGCTCCGTAGAAGCAAGGATGGCGAGATTACGTTTTACATACTTTGGACATGTTATCAGAAGGGATCAGTCCCTGGAGAAGGACATCATGTGTGGTAAACTACAGGGTCAGCGAAAAAGAGGAAGACCCTCAATGAGATGGATTGACACAGTGGCTGCAACAATGGGCTCAGGCATAACAACTATTGTGAGCATGGCACAGGACCGGGCAGTGTTTCGTTCTGTGGTGCATAGGGTCCCTATGAGTCAGAACCAACTTGACGGCACCTAACAACAACAACAACATACATACAACCTTTCTCCACCCTCTAATGTCTCCATTCCTTTAAGATGGGGAGTTATTTGAGAGGTTTAAATAGAAAAATAGTATGAACAGATTTATGTTTCATAAAGGTCTCTTTGAAAGGTGGATGGCCGTTACATCGAATAAAATACCTTTCTTCTATGCTCTCATTGTCCCATATTTGCTAAAGATTTCAGAGACAATAAAATCCACATCCTCAAAACCCAGATCTTCTGCCTTGAAGTCTTGAGCTCTTTTTACAGGATTTTCAAGATGCCTTATCCAAAGTTACATCGTTGTAGTATATTCAGTAGGAGATAAAGGGGCTGGATTTAACATCCTTTCTGAAAAAACTTAAAAAGTAGACAAAATATATGAAATGACAGTTTTCAAGATATTAGACATTGTACAATGAAAATTAGTGATTTCTTAGAGATAAGAAATAGTCAAGGCGAGCCCTACAGTTTCCTCAGATTAGTGTCTGGAGAGAGTTTTCCAGGTCAAGATTCAGGAATGGAGAACCTAGGCCTAGTGGACTCAGAAGTAAGATGAAGCTAGGAGTTAGGAAGGCCAAGGCAGCTGATATTCACAGAGAAATAACCAGAGAGAAAAGAGCTGCAGAAAGAGAGAGTGCCAAGATACGAAGTGGATCCCCCTCAAGTCTTCAACTGAATACTGATCAGAGCATGAGTGTGAGGAAACCATCCAAGGCCAGAGAAAGCAACATTCAAAAAAAAAATTAGAGGGGAAATTGCCATAGTTCACACAGGGACACAAACAGTTCCTAGTCACATGAGCCAGAGTAGAAACACTCATAATTCGAATTACGTATAGCCCTCAGAAAGGTTCTGCCTAAATAGTGGGCAGAACTTAGCACTACAATAAATGAAGTTCTCGTTTGCCTTACAGATGTTAAGACAAAGACTAAAAAGGATCAAACTATTTCCACATAACCGTGTTCCCAAAAAAATACTCAACAGTAGTTTTAGAAATACAAAATTAGCCAACACTGGACAAGGTAAAATTTACAAAGTATGGCATCCATTCAGAAATTACCAGGCATACGAAGAAGCAAGAAAATTTTACCCATAATTAGTTTAAAAAAAAATCAATTGAAATTTACCTAGAAATAACACAGATGCTAGAATTAGTATACAAGGACAATAAAACAGTTAATATAACTGCATTCCACATGTTCAAGAAGCTAGAAAAAGAACTGAGAATGTTAGTTAGAGACACTGAAGATATAAAAAGAAGACTCAAATCAAATTTCTAAAGATGAAAACTACTATGTCTTTAATGAAAAATATACCGCATGGGATTAGCAGTAGATTAGATATTTCACAGAGTAGTGAATTTAAACATATAGCAATAGAAATGTTCCAAAATAAAATATACAGAGAAAAAAGGCTGAAATGAACAGGGAATCTGTGAACTGTGAGACAATTTTCCAAGGAGCAGCCAGTGGATTCCAACTGCCAACCTTTTGGTTAGCAGCTGAGCTCTTAACCACTGTGCCACCAGGATTCCTCAAGAAGCCTAGTATAAGTGTAATTAAAGTCCTTGAGAAGAAGGGAAGTGTGATCATTAAGGCTATGTGTCAGCTTAGCTGGGTCATTGTTGTGGATTGAACTGTGTCCCCCAAAAATGTGTGTCAATTTGGCTAGGCCATGATTCCCAGTATTGTGTGATTGTCCAACTCTTTGTCATCTGATATGATTTTCCTGTGTGTTGTAAATCCTATCTCTATAATGTTGATGAGATGGGATTAGCAGCAATCATGTTAATGAGACAGGACTTAATCTACAGATTGGATTTTGTCTTCAGCCAATCTCTTTTGAGATATAAAAGAGAGAATCAAGCAGAGAGACAGGGGGACCTCATACCACCAAGAAAACAGTACTGGAAACAGAGCACATCCTTTGTACCTGGGGTTCCTGCATGGAGAAGTTCCTAGACCAAGGAAAGATTGATGACAAGGACCTTCCTCTAGATCCAACAGAGAGAAAGCCTTCCCCTGGATGTGGCGCACTGAATTTGGACTTTTAGCCTACTGGACTGTGAGAGAATAAACTTCTGTATGTTAAAGCCATCCACTTGTGCTATTTCTGTTATAGTAGTACTAGATGACTAAGACAGCCATGATTCTCAGTGGTTTGGCAGTTATGATGTAGTTTGGCAGTTGTATGATAATCTGATCACCTCCATGATGAGATTTGATATAATGTGAGCACCTCTATGGGATCTGCTGTGAGTAACCAATCAGTTGAAAGGGTGTTTCCTTGGGGGTGTGGCCTGCATCCAGTACAGGTGGACTCTCTGGCACGGCTGGAGGGCTTTTGCTTGCTCTGGATCCTACAGCTGGCTCCTGTTCGTCTGACCTCTGGATCCTGGGACTTGAGCTAGCAGCTTACCTGCTGTCTTGTCTGCTTATCTTGGGATTTTTCAGTCTTTGCAGCCTGTGAGCAAGAGCCTTGCTGTCTGACCTGCCAATCTTGAGTTCGTCAGCCACTGTGGCTACGTGAATCAGGAGAAGACCCCAACCTGACCCACAGATGTGGGATATTCCAGCCTCTACAACCTAGTGAGCCATTTCCTTGATATAAATCTCCATACATATCTGTATATAGATATGTATGTATATACATACCTATAAATATACATATAGCTATTTATATGCTTTACTGATTTTCTTCTCTAGAGAACCCAGCCTAAGACAGGAGGGGACAACCAGTATTTGAAGAAATAATGGCTGAAAATTGTCCAGATTTGATGAAAACTATACACCCACAAATCTAAGAATCTCAACAAAAACCAAAACCCAAACATAAAGAAAACTATAGCTAGGCATATTGTAATCAAATTGCTTAAACAACCGATAAAGAGAAAGTCTTAAAAGCAGCCAGAGAAAAAAGACGTATTACAGAAGAACAAAGGTGAAGATGATAGCAGACTTCTCAGCAGAAACAATGCAACCCAGAAGACAAAAGAGCAGCATCTATAAAGTCCTGAAAGAAAAAAAATGAATCTTTGAATCAGAATTCTCTCCTCGGTGAAAGTATCTTTCAAAAATGAAGGTAAAATACCTTTTTCAGACATTCAAAAGTGGTAAAGAATTTACTACTCGCAGAGCTTCACTACAGGAAATGTTCAAATAGTCCTTCAGGCAGAAGGAAGATAATACCAGATGATAATTTCAATCTGCACAAAGGATTGCCGAGTTCCAGAAAATGTTAATGACGTAGGTAAAATATAAAAGGCACTCTTTTCTGAGAGATTCTTTTGAATCTTTTAAGAGATAATTGACCATTTAAAGCAATAACAAAGGTAACAATGTATTGTGGGGGTTAGAAAATATGTAGAAGTAAAATGTATGACAATAGCATAAAAGCTGGGAGAGTAAAATGAAATTATACTGTTGTTACATTTGTACACTTTAAGCACAATGGCATGACATCGTTTGGAGGTAGAAGTTCTTATATGATAAGTAAAGTAGTATAATATCACTTGGAGGTAGACGGTGATAAATTAAATATGTATACTATAAACCCTAAAGTAACCACTAAAAAATACAACAATGTGTGTGTTAGAGCCAATAAGTCAAAAAAAGAGAAAAACAGTCATGAAAAGGCAGAAAAAGAGGAAAAAAGAATCAATGAAGAGATGAGACAAGTAGAAAACAAATAAAATGGTAATCTTAAATCTAACCATACCAACACTCACATTATGTATAAGTGATCTAAACATTCCAGTTCATAGTCAGAGATTGTCAGATTGGATTTAAAAAAAAACAAGACCCAAACATATGCTGCCTACAAGAAATCACTATAAACAAAAACACACAAGTGCACTATAAGTAAAAGGACCAATACTCTCAGAATAAATTAAGACATTTACCATTCTCATAACTTTTTTGCCTAGATCAAGAAACAGTCTTTTAGAAAGTGTATAACTCTTCAAAATTTCATAGAGTAGTAGGTTGTTGCTTCTACCATATCTCATTTATTTTCAGTGTTTCAAAAGCAATGAAACAATACAGGCAAATTCATCACCTTATAATTCTAGTTTTCTTTTCCTCATGGTAGATTAGCAAATTAGACATCTGTTAGAATCCCATGAAAACTTTCAACAGACAAATTCAGTGATACTAGGAAACCTAATATCTATTCAGAAGTACCCCTAGTGTGACATTTTTACAGATGCTTTGCAAAGTGAATGTACACAAGTGAGTCAATTTGCCTTTATTATCCATAAACATTGTGTAAAACAAGACATTTCACTCTCTATCAATCTCAATTTGCAATTTTTATGCAAAGTGTGTTGATTCACATAATCCTAAACTACTGAATTACAAATTATTAAGTAGGCAAAGATATTAAACGTCATTATAAAAAATATATATAATTAACATTAACCTCTCCAAGAATACTCAGGCTTATTACTAAAAAAGTATGAGACCCCTGTTTTATTAAATGTTGATTTGCACAGATCTATGATGACAGACATAACACTATAATTTAGATGTATGATCATAGTTGAATACAATTTCTAGACTTTGTAAAATTATTTCTTTAGATTTTTAGCTCTAACCAAAATGCTTTGCAAAAGGGTTTTGTCTTAGTCTTCTAGTGCTAGTGGATGGCTCTAACTAAGAGAAATTTATTCTCTCACAGTCTAGTAGACTACAAGTCCAAATTCAAGCTTTCCAAATTCTCTCTGTAGGCTCTGGAGAAAGGTCCTCGTCATCAATCTTCCCTTGGTCTGGGAGCATCTCAGCACAGGAACCTCAGGTACAAAGGATGTGCTCTGCTCCCAGCACTGCTTTCTTGGTGGTATGAGGTCCCCATGTCTCTCTGCTCGATTCTCTCTTTTATATCTCAAAAGAGATTGACTTAAGACACTATGTAATCTTCTAGATCTCTTCAATACAACTGCCACTAATCTATCTTATTACATCATAGTGATAGGATTTACAACACATAGGGATATCACATCAGATGACAAAATGATAGACAATCATACAGTACCGGGAATCATGACCTAAGCAAGTTGACATATTTTGGCGGTACACAATTTAATCCATGACAGGTTTAAATAATACTTTCTTGGTATAATTACTACAATTTTGAGGTGATTTGATACTTTTTTAAAATAGAGGAGCTAAGTTACCAATAGGCTAAGCACTTTGCCCAAGTTTCCATGAAGAGTTAGTTTATTCATTCATTCAAACATTTATTAAAGCGTACTGCAGGCAAGGCACTCTGCTTGAAGTACTAGAGAAACACAGCTGAATAATATACACTCTTTCCTCTCAAGGAGTTGACATTCTAGTGGTTAAATCAGAGATAAATAAAAAATGAAATCTCATAGGTTTTTATATTTTAGTCTTCGATTTATCATTTTCATCTTATTTTATATTCCCTTCAATAAAGCCATCATTTTGTTGTCTTCACTGGTAATCATAGTCAATTCTTATCATTCTAACTGGTTGTAAGAATATCATAGAATATAATCAAATAATTGCTAGAGTTTATAATAATAAACGTATAAATTACAATTACCATTGGCATTATTATAATAACATATTAGTTACAATAGCCTAACTGCTATTCAAAAAAGACCACAAATTTATAAAGACTCAAACACAATAGAAGTATATTTCTTGATGATGAAACAGTATTGGTAGGACAAGTAAACAGGTAGAACAACCTTCTTCTACACAGTCACACAAGGACTCCTGGTGACAAAGTTTCTGCCATCTCTAACACATGGCTTCCAAAGTCATCCTGAACATCAACTCTATTTTTGCCAGCTGAAGAGAAAGAGAGATGGGGGAGCCATCTGATGGGTGGATTTTAAGGCCAGACAAGTGCATCACTTCTGCTTACAACTCTAGAATTTAATCACTCCCAATCGCAAAGGAGGCTAGGAAGGAGTCTAGCTGCGCACTAAGGAAAAAGAGACTACGTATTTTGGTTAGCAGCTAGGAGCCTCTTCCACAACAAAGAAATTAATTCCCTATAAGCAAAGACAAAATAATGAATTAGAGTTCCTTGAGTAAAGTCAATTTAGTTAATAAGCTATCTTTTACCTTACCTCTAGAAATAAATTAGAATATTTCATAATAATTATTTCATATACATACATCTAAAATTTCTAATGAAATGCTGTTACTTTATTGTTTCTGTACATATTGCAATACCATATATTAATTTCATAGTTCATCATAAATTTCCTAAACATATCCTTTCTAATTTCTTTCTCTTTTCTATGAGATTACAAAGGGAATGGGTTAAGAATGGGATTTTAGCCAGATCAATATAAATTTAAAGCCTTTTTTTTTTTTTTTGCTCCCTTGCAGTCTTTGGGCAAAATATTTAACTTCTTGAGACTTGATTTACTTATCTGTTTACTCATGAGTAAACACTTGATAGAGTTCCTGAATTTACTTAAAGAATCCATGTATGTAGCCAGCCCAGTGGCACTCATAATGTTTCCGACATAATGGCTCTTATTTTTAGATCCCTCATTATATCATATCTCTTTAAATAAGCATTTATTTTGTCATTACTTTATATGAGGAGCCCTGGTGGCACAGTGGTTAAGCGATCAGCTGCTAACCAAGAGGTGGGTCATTCCAACCCACCAGTTGCTCCACGGGAGAAAGATGTGGCAGTCTGCTTCAGTAAAGATTTACAGCCTTGGAAATTCTATGGGGCAGTTCTATTCTGTCCTATAGGATCACTATGAGTCAGAATTCCACTTGATGGCAATGGATTTGGTTTTGGGTACTACTTTATGTAGATTAATCAAACGATATTTTCTAAATGAGACATTTATACCCATTGCCATCAAGTTAGTTCCAACTCATAGTGACCCTATAGGACAGAGTAGAACTGCCCGAAAGTGTTTACAAGCCTGTAATCTTTACAGGAGCAGACTGCCACATATCTTTCACACGAAGAGAGGCCGGTGGGTTCATACTGCCAACCTTTCGGTTAGCCGCCCAGTGCTTAACTATCACGCCACCAGGGTTGTTTTGCTTCTTGAATCTCTTGTCGGGGCAGCTATTAAATACTCATATCACTCCTCAGGAAGAGGTAGTTTACTATTATTGATTAAACTCGTACTAATTAATTTGTAATTTTATAGTTGTTGTTGTTAGTTACCATTGAGTCGTCTCCAACTCACAGGCGACCTTACCTATAAGAAGGAAACATTGCCGAATCCTGCACCATCATCAGGATCTTTGGTAGGTTTGAGCCCATTGTTGGAGCTATTGTGTCAATCCATCTCACTGAGGGTTTCCCTTGTTTTCACTGATCCTCTACTTCAGCAAACAGTTTTATATTTAGTTCTTAATAAGTTCAATCATAAAATCACCTCAAAGCAGTATGGCTAAAAAATAAACAATCTGTAACTAATGCTCTTATTTCTATCTTTTTATTCTACTGCTTTGAAAAGCTTTCTGATTTTCTCTCAAAGGTTTATAATTAGCTTCTGCCAGCAGGGTCCCTCTTACTTATTTTATTCCCCTTTATGTCACCCACTGGCATTGCAATATGAGCTGTATTTTAACTTAATAGTACATGTTTTCTAAATTAGGATTAATTCAGTGCAAAAGATGGAGATCGTTACCTAGAATTATAAAAATATTTGTACAGACCAAGGCTTTAGAAATCATACAGTCCAGTCCCTCCATTATCCAGATGTGAACACTACAGACCAGTTCAATGCTACTCAGCTAATTAGTCATAAAGCAGTTACATAACAAGCTCCTTTACTCATAGTCTCCTATTCTTTATTTTTATACTTTCTTTCATTTGTTCTCCCAGTTAATCTGTTAAAAACTAAATTGAATTGTATAACATAGCCATTTCCAGGGGTGATATTGAAAACATTTAACAGGTAGAGTATCTGGAATGAGGTTCTGGAGGAAAAATCTATTGTTACAGGTCTTAACATTTTGGAGGCTGATTCGTGGGGATGAGGGGTGAGGTCAGGATATGGATGAGCTAGCTGGGAAGGGGGAACACTCACTGGGCTCAGGACAATGACTACTTACCAATCAGTATGGAAGATTTCAATATTTTAATACAAGAACTAGAGCAGACTGGTTTAATGTAAAACCATGTAATTTTCTTTCTTTGTCTTCCTGATGATTCCAGGGTAATTTTTCAAACCCTAGAATATGTTTGGATAAGTCCAAGCCTTTCTGAAAAACTGAAAGGTGATTTACCTAGCAACCCGCAGATAGTCAAACTGGTTGCTAGGCAACCACTAATTTCTTCTAGCAACAACAAAAATGAACAGGTCACATTTTTCCCAATGTAAACAAAGCCTTAGGTCTGTACAGAACTGACCAAAACTAGGTCTGGAGGTTCTTATTGGGATATCTTGTGCACACTGCCCATTATCAGATAACTAAGACTTTCATTCTTACTCAAGGATATAGGCAAGAAGCTGCAGAGAAGTTCATCCCATCATAAGTGATGAGAGAGACAACATTCAGGCAAAACTACAAGGTATGGACAGTTAAAATTGCTTTCTTTTCCAGTAGTTTGCATTTCAATAGCTGTATGTTAGAAACACTGTACTATTCAAACTGGAGTACAGAGTAGTATGTCAGGGGTTACGTTTCCACAGGATAAATAAAGCACAACTTCTTTGAGCATCAGTTGTACATAGCGGTAGAAAAATTCTTAAATTTAATTATATTTTAAAATAAACATAGATATATCATGTATCATAATCCAAAAATTACACAAAATTTTAAGGAAACATGAGACAAATAAATCTTAGAATTATGAGTGACAATTTGGATTATGTCTCATGTTTAAACTTCCTGTAGGCAAGAATCATACTTCTCACTGTTCTCTACCTTCGAATTGTTTCAGTAATTTATTGTTGTATAAAAACCATCCCAAAACTTTAGCAGTTAACAACTATTGCTTCTCATAATTCTATGAGTTGTCAATATGAGCAGTTCTTCGAGTCTCACTGGGGATCACTCCTGTAGCTAAAGTCATCTGATGGCTTAACTGGAGCTAGAGGTCCAAATGGCCCCACTCACATGACCGGCAGGTGGTAATGGCTGACTGCTGGGGAGCCTGGGCTCTCCTGCATTTGCTCCCTCATCCTCGGATAGGCCAGACTGAATTCTTCACAGGCTGATGGCTTTAAGGTTCCAGTAAGGTAAGGATACAAACTATAAGACCTCATAAGACCTGCCCTCCAGAACTTGCTTAATGCACATCTGCCACATTCTTGTCAAAGCAATTCACAAGACGAGCCGAGATCAAGGGTATAGAAATAGATTCCACCTCTTGATTAGAGGAGCAGCAATGTTACAATATAAAGTTGTATAGATACAAAGAGTTGTGATCATTACGGGTATTATTATAACTATCCACCACCGAGGTATTTTAGTGAATTGAGCACTCTAGTGAACTGAGTGTTACCCACTTTACAAGTCCTCAGGAAGGCCAATCATTCACTTCAGTAAAAACAATACCAATTATTTGGACTGGAATATACTCTAAAGGCTGGTTGTATTTTCAGTTTGGAAGGTGAGACCAACAGAGAAAAGGCTTGTTTTAGCAAAAATATTGTCTTTAATTAAGGCAAGGGCAGAAAGAGTGTGGGTGGCTGCTGAGTTGCCCTCTGAAGAGAGTATACATAGAAGGCAAAAGTGCCAAGGCTAATGGATGTCAAATCAGAAAGAATTATTTGGTAGAACTTTCTAAGATCTCAGAACTTATGAAACTTCCAGTGTATGCTAATATGCTATTTTTCTATCCTTTTCTTGTATCTCCAAATTGATTAGAAGTAAACTTAAAAAACAAAACAAAACAAAAAAAAAAAACTCCCATGTACTTTTAGGGGAAGAGAAAAAAGGATGTGGGTTATCAGGAGATGATCACCATCGTATATTCAGACTTAGGGGGAGAAGAAAAGAAAGATGAGAGACAAAGTGAGCCAGAGCAACTGTGAAGGGATAGAGCAGAGCGGAGCATGGATAGTTGGCCTGCTCCCTAAAAGGCAATTTGGGGAGCAGCCTTCGAGGAGGAGCCTGTGCCATTGCCTTTTCTCACCAATCCATCTTTCCTGCCTCCATCTTTCTTTCAGCTGCATCTCCATTCCTAACACAAACCTTGATCTTAAGCATTCTGAAGACTAGGTAGGTAACTTTCAGAACTTGATTACTGGCTGATTAAATTCAAATTATATTAGCTTATCAAAAAGAAAAAAAAACATAATAAGCTATGCAAATTGAAAAGGAGCAAAGAAAAAACTTTAAACAGGAAAATTCATTAAGTAAGAAAATAAATTCAGCACTGTGAGTGTCCATGGGGACCATTAATATAAGAATGATATATTTTCCTACCCCAAGACCTCACAAGGCTTCATCCCATATACAGTTTATGGCTTTTCACATTATAGCATTAGATTCATCTAAATCAAAAGCCAATAGAAGCCATTTGTTCTCACTATTATTCAGGGCAATTTTGGGCATTATTGTACCAATTTGACTACTTCTCCATTTTTGGGAAACTGAATTTTCCTATTGTTCCTCCCATGTAATATGATAAAAGGAGATGGAGCAATAAAAGCTGATAATCTTTAAAATAAATCGTATTGGAGCATTCTCTGTTGACGTTGTGGTTTTCTTTATTAATACTTAAATAACTTGCATAAATATTTTAATAGCCACCAAAATGATAAATGAAAATTAATTGGCACAACTATGTTATACACTGATCATGAAATCTTTTCACTAAGAGTCAGCTATAGAGAATAGAAGGAGCCCTGGTGGTACAGTGGTTAAAGAACTCGACTGCTGACTTAAAGGTCAGTGGCTCGAACTCACCAGCTGCTCTACAGAAGAAAGATGTAGCGAACTGCTTCTGTAAAGAATACAGCCTCGGAAACCCTATGGGGCAGTTCTACTTTGTCCGATAGGGTCACTATGAGTTGGAATCCACTCAATGGCAACGAGTTTGGTGTTTTTTATAAAGAATAGTGTTCTCCTGGGATCTTCTAAAAATCAAACATCAAACATCTATGCTCTTCAAAAGACTTCACCAAAAGAGTAAAAAGAGAACCTACAGACTGGGAAAAAATTTTTGGACAGTACAAGTCAGAGGTCTAATCTCCGTAATCTACAAGAAAATCCAACACCTCTACAACAAAAACACAAATAATCCTATTAAAAAATGGGCAAAGGAAATGAACAGACACTTCACCAAAGAAGATATTCAAGCGGCCAAGAGACACATGAGGAAATGCTCACGATCACTAGCCATTAGAGAAATGCAAATTAAAACCACAATGAGATACCATCTCACTCCGGCATTCCTGGCACAAATCAAAAACACTAGAAATAGCAAACATTGGAGGGGCTGCGGGGAGATGGGAACTCTTATGCACTGCTGGTGGGAATGCAAAATGATACAACCATTTTGGAAAATGATATGGCGTGTCCTTAGAAAGCTAGAAATAGACATACCATTCGATCCAGCAATCCCACTCCTAGGAATATATCCTAGAGAAATAAGAGTTGTCACTCAAATAGACATATGCATGCCTATGTTCATGACAGCATTGTTCACAATAGCAAAA
>NW_004444193.1:635418-700623 GCF_000243295.1 Trichechus manatus latirostris
GCATAGTCAATGTCACTGAACTGTGCATGTAGAAATTTTTGAAATGGTGTATCTTTGGCTATGTGTATTTTCACCAAAATAAAAAAAAAGGTCGAGAAGGGAGAGGGTTGACATGTCGTGGGGTTGCTAACCAATGTCATAAAACAATATGTGTACGACTGTTTCATGAGAAACTATTTGTTCTGTAAACCTTCACCTGAAGTACAATTAAAAAAAAAAAAAAATAGTGTTCTCCACTCAGTATGTATTATAAACAGTCTGACCCTGTTTTTATAGAAAAATGGAGGCTAAAAAATACGTCTTAGGAGGGAGACACATAAAAAGAAGTGAGAATTATAAAAATATAGGATGCCTTGGCATTGAGAAACTGAAAACAGAAACAGGAAAGGCAGTTCTGGTAATTCTTTGATAATACTGAATGATGAGTTAAAAAAAGGGAAAACCACTTAAAATGGGAACTGCCTGTGCATATATATAAAACTAAAGCTAAGAAACTCTTGACAACCCTAAGTAGCAGTTAAGCTCAAAATGGTTCCTAGCCTCCACATCCATTTTCCTCTTCCCAATTTGGATCGCTCGATTCTCCATTATACAAAGGATTCTATTCCTAACGTCTAAAATCAATTCAAATCAGTCAGTTCTATATTTAGGGACTGGGTATCAAATCATTCTTGATGAAATACAATGGTGTGGCCATAAGTATGCACCTCTTAGGCCTCCAACTACACAGAGAGTAATTAACTGAGAGTTCCAGCTGCTGTGCTCTGAAATCCATTGCCATATTGGCACCAAGGCCATGCTTCCCACAGGCTGCTCCCAACCAATGAGCATTACAGGCATACTAGGACAGGCCCCGTCTTGTGAGAAATGTGATGCCTCTGATGATTGTCACTGGCTTGGGGATTCTCCAAAGACCTTGCAGAACCTTCATTAGGTTGCATGGCAGACTAAGATGCTTCCACACAACCTACTCTTCCTTTCGCGTTTATTCAGGGTCAGATTTTCCTTCTGCAACTGGCTTCCTCCCATTTTTCTCTCACACATTCATTTCTTGTAACAAAAGTCTTGCACTTTAATCCTTTCTTAGCATCTGCTTCTCTGAGGTCCTGAACTAGCACTTGCTCCATATGTGTGAAAAATCGATTCCCGCCTTCTTCTCAGTCCTTAAACAAGAGCTTCTTCTGCCCTAGTCCTTGGTGTAGTTCCCAGCTGATAATCTACTACTCAGTGTCCAATAACAACTGTGGACTAATGTCCAGGGAACAGACTTTCCAAACACAACTGTCTGCTAGACTTATCTTCAATCTAAGGTTAGCTCACTTCCCCAAAAAAATCCCTAGATTAAACTCGATCTTTTCGTCACAACAATACACTAACCATGTTATACACCCATTGCCAACTGGATTGCAACCAGAGATTGCTGAAACCCTTAGATACTCTGCCTGCTCACCAGATTGGTTCCCTAACCAATGACTGCTATAGGTCAGTCAACTACCTCAGGGCTTGCCCAACTTCACCGAACAGGCCCTGTTTCCATCAAGTTGACTCCCACTCATAGCGACCCTATAGGACAGAGTAGAACTGCCCCACAGTGTTTAAAAATGGTTAACACAGCTGCTAACTGAAAGTTTGGAGGTTCGAGTCTACCAGAGACACCTTTGAAGAAAGGCCTAGTAATATATTAATATATTTCCAAAAAATCAGTCATTGAAAACCCTACAGAACACAGTTCTACTCTGACACTCATGGGCTCTCCATGAGTTGGAGTTGACTCGACAACTGGTTATTCAATTAAAAGTTCTTAAGCAGGATATTCAGCAGCAAAATATAAAATCCTTATTTAAGACTGAACACGGAACAGCATAGACGAGGATGAATATGCCTTCTTAGTAGAGAATATGTGTAATAAGGAAATCAAGGTTATCATGGTTATATTCAATGTGTGCTTACTGAATTGAAAACAAAATGGTTTGAGTCCTGAAATATACTGTATCTGAAGGAACCTGGTTTCCTACATTTCTTTTATCAATTTATTTGTGCAGATTTAAAGTTTATATTTACCCATCACAGAACAATTATTAAAGTAAAATGAAATAATAATTTGTTTCATATTAAATATGGGACAGTGTTACACTCTTGTTTCTCAACTAATATTGTTGAACTGAATCTTGCTGTGTATCACATGTAAACAAATGATGACCTATTGACTGACTCTGACCCAGAACTTTATTTTGTCCAGTCTTGGGAAATCAATGATGCCTTTGCCTGGGGAAAATACCATATTTTAATCCACATAGTGTTTCTTAATTAAAGAGTTGGTTTCATGTTAATAATAATGTTGCCAATCTGTCACTGGGTGGAGTAGGAGAAAGGAACTAGTTACTGTTCAATTTCATTAAAAAAAAAAGTCATACATCTTTGCAAATGTAGTTTAAGGAACAGTGGTGTTGCTAGTCTTAAAAGCTAAGCTACTTCAAATGTTCATTAAAGACATCCTCATGAAAGAAAGGAAACCACTGGCTCAGACTCCCCATCTAGCCTATCATGATAACTGGCCAACCTGACAAACGAATTTTAGCAACTTCTAGCAGACAAATGATATTCTAACTGAAAAAACTAACAAAAGTTGTAAAGGAAATATACGAAATACGAGTCAAGATGCAAAGCAGTCTGTTGAAGCCAGTCATAAAAACACAGTAGTTCGGTGCTTAAATATCTACACATGTTCCCTTAACAATATACTAACTGGAGTCAGGTAATATCTGGACAGATCCCCAGATGATTTCAAAGTGATTAACATCAACTCTTGGTGGGAATTTACATCTACACTCAAATTCTATTTGACAGTTCTCTACAATATTTTTTTTTTTTCATTATATCCCCAAGAAAGGTTTAATAATCGTCTTTATTTTTTTCAGGGAGATGCATTTTTTTTTCCCAGGAATGGAATTTCTTTTGGTCCACAACATTGAACAGAAGAGATCCTTCCACTATTTGCATACTTGAGAGGACTAAATGCAATGTGGTGTCCTTGAATGAGAGGAGCCCTGGTGGCACACCAGTTAAGCACTGGTTGCTAACTGAAAGGTTGGTGGTTTGAATCTACCCATCTGCTCCACTAGAAAACCCTATGGAGCATTTCTACTCTGTCACATGGGGTCATTATGGGTCAAAATAGACTCCACAGCACCTAAAAAATCCAAATAAACTTTGATGTTTGGTGAATAGCAACGCACCAAGGTTAATCTCTTAGTCTTGCCAAATGCACATAGTTACATAAAATGTTAACATTAGGGGAAACTGGGTGAAGATTATATGGAAACTCTCTGTATTGTCTTTGCAACTTCTCTGTATCAAAAATCAAAATCAAAAGTTTATTAACAAAAAAATAAGACTACCAGCATTTTTATTTTCACAGAGGAGATAGAGAACACTTTGCAAACTTTAAGTCTGTGTAGATTATGATCATTTCCTTGGGAATTACAATTTCTTTATTTTCAGACTGATCTTTTGTTTCCGTTATTATTTCCTGTGATAATTAAGATTGTGTGTCAACTTGGCTGGGCCATGATTCTCAGTGTTTGTATGTGATCACTCCCGCGATCGGATCTGCTGTGAGTAGCCAATCAGTTGAAGTGGAGTTTCCCTGGACTTGTGGCCTGCATCTGAATATAAGCAGACATTCTGGCTTTTTGCTCGCTCTGGATCCTGCAGCTGGCTCCTGTTCATCTGACCTCCAGTTCTTGGGACTTGAGCTAGCAGCTTACCCGCTGAACTTGGTATTCGTCAAACTTCACAGCCTGTGAACAAGAGCCCTGCTCTCTGACTTGCCTATCTTGGGTTCACCAGCCCCTGCGGCTATGTGAATCTGGAGAAGCCTCTATCCTGATCCACAGACTTGGGAAGTTCCAGACTCTAAAACCACATGAGCCATTTCCTTGATATAAATCTCTCTATATGTATATATATTTATATGCTTTACTGGTTTTGCTTCTCTGGAGAACCCAGCCTAAGGCACTTTCTTTCTTTTCCAATCTTTTTTTTTTTTAATTGTAGTAAATATATATGTACCAAAACATTTGCCATTTCAACATTCTTCCCATACACAGTTCAGTGACATTAAATTGTATTCATCATGTTGTTTACTCATTACCCCTATTGGTTCCCAAATTTTTCATCCTTCTTAACAGAAGTTCAGTGTTCCCTAAACATTGAGTCCTCCTTTTCCCCTCCCTCCTGCCTACCTCTGGTATCCACTAATAAACTTGGGCTCTATACACTTGCCTATTCTGGATATTTCATATAAATGGGCTCATACAATATTTTCCTTTTGTGACTGACTTATTTTATTTGGCATAATGTTTTCAAGGTTCACCCATGTTGTAATATGTATCCATTTCTCTTTGTGGATGAGTAATATCTCATTGTATGTATGTACCACATTTTGTTAATCCATCTGTTGATGGACATTTAGGCTGTTTCCTTTGGCTATGGTGAATAGTGCTGCAACGAACATTGGTGTACAAGTATCTGTTTGTGTTTCTGCTTTCAATTCTTTTGAGTATATACTTAGAAGTGGAATTGCTGTTAACAATCTTCTGCTATTACACTGGGTACTAGGTTTATTTTTTTGTTTTGTTTTGTTTTAACTGTGGTAAATATATATGTAACAAAGCATCTGCTATTTCAACATTCTTCACATGTACAATTCAGTCACATTTTAACTTATGTTCATCATGCTGTTCAACCATTACCCTTCTTTTTAAAGCAGTATATACTAATTTTTTAAATAAACATAGAGTTAATTTAATTAAGACAACCACTGTTACAAAGATCCCTGATGAAAGAAGGAAACAGATATATAAGAAGATTCATCTTTGACATTCTTACCACAATGATTTACCTTATGTAAGGAAATGTGATTTTTACAAATATTTGTTTTATATTAATTGGCTATCCCTTTTTAGTGATGGAAAAGGAGGCACACTAGGAGTGTTTTAACAAGAGCATAAGATTATGTGAAGCTGTGAGAAGTTCACTGAACAGAAGGAATGCTTTTATGTTCTCATGTCTCAGCTCATGTTCCAAAATAGAGTGGGAGCAGAACATTCCATCCATAATTGTGTGGCTCTCAACCGGTGACACTGACTTTCCTCAATCAATGTTTTAATGAACTGTGATTGTACTTTCTCTGCAGCAGACTTCTAGGAAATATGGCTTTTCTTCAAAATAATAACCATCATTATCATCTTCAAAATAATTACCATCAATATACCTGTTCCTAAGGATGCACATACATTTTTGAAATTGAATTGCCCATGATGATTTTGAGAAACACTTTTTGCAAAACCTACTGCCTACGAACGTCTGAATAAAGGAGACATAGAAGGAATCCAGTGCCCTCAGAATAACGCACACTGTAAGGTACTACTCTTGCTTCTGGGGGCCAAGAAAATACAAGCTCTCTAGAACAGTGGTTTTCAAGGCTCTGTGACATCATAATAAGCAGAAACCTAATACTACATGGTCTTCATAAAGCCTGGAAATATAAACAAATATAATAATACCACCAAAGACATCTCAAACCTATAAGAAATAGAACGTTTCCTATGTTTCCAAACTTTATGGACACCATGTGTACGTAAAACCAAAAAAATTTGGAGTTGCTTTGGCTGAAGAGGAGCCCTGGTGGTGCAGTGGTTAATTGCTCAGCTGCTATCCAAAAGGTCAGCAGTTCAAATCCACCAGCTGCTCCTTGGAAACCCAACAGGGCAGTTCTACTCTGTCCTGTAGGGTCACTATGAGTCAGAACCAACTCCACGGCAATGGGCTTGGGTTTTGGTTTGGCTGAAGTAGGGATGAGAGATCCCATAGATCTGTGATCAGTACCCTCTTTATTCTCCATAGAATAAAGTTTGAAAACTAATACCTTGCTAATATTTTAACCACATTTTTACTTATTATGTCCTCCACATCTTAAAACATAAAACCCATTGCCATTGAGTTGATTCAGACTCATAGAGACCATATAGGACAGACCTCTTGGTTAGCAGCCAAGCTCTTAACCACTGTGTCACCAGGGCTCCATCTTAAAACATAGTGGGTACCAAAGCATATTGTACTAAATAACAATTGGTGCATTTTCCCAATTGCTATAATGCAAAGACCTAGTCAACTAAATATGTAATAAGATTATATTCCCAAAATGCATGTCAGAGCTTCTGATACATATGATTTCTTTTTTGTCACCACAAACAATTAGTGTGTCTCTAGCCAAAAACAAATCATGTTTTAGTTAGTCTTTGTAGTCTTATAATAGGAAAATGTGCTCTTATTAAATTATAGATAGCTAATCAGTGCACAATGTACATTATTACTTTTATGGATACCTATAAACTGGGGTGGGGGGAGGCGTAGTGGCTCAGTGGTTGAACTCTCACCTTCCATGCCAAAAACCCGGGTTTGATTCCCGGCCAATGCACCTCATGTGCAGCCACCACCCGTCTGTCAGTGGAGGTTTGTATAATGCTATGATGTTGAACAGGTTTCAGTGGAACTTTCAGACTAAAACTGACAAGAAAGAAAGGCCTGGAGATCTACTTCCGAAAATCAGCCAATAAAAACCCTATGGATCACGAAGTTCTGATCCACAGCCTATCACAGGAATAGGGCAAGACTGGGCAGTATTTCAGTCTGTTCTGCACTGGATTGCCATGAGTCAGACCTGTTTATCGGCAGCTAACAACAATAACAACATTAACCCAGGATTTAAGTTTGAGAATCACTGTTTTAGAGACAGGCACTATTAGGTGGCTAATAGTCACTCAATTAATATGAATTGGGTAATTAATTGATCTCAAGCAGATGACATAACCTTGCTTACTGAAAGGGAAGAGGACTTGAAGCACTTACTGATGAAGATCAAAGAGTACAGCCTTCAGTACGGATTGCCCCTCAATATAAAGAAAACAAAAATCCTCACAACTGGAACGCTAAGCAACATCATGATAAACGGAGAAAAGATTTAAGTTTTCAAGGATTTCATTTTACTTGGATCAAAAAATCAATGCCCATGGAAGCAGCAGTCAAGAAATCAAACAGTATATAGCATTACGGAAATCTGCTGCAAAAGACCTCTTTAAAGTGTCAAAAAGCAAAGACATCACTTTGAGGAATAAAGTACCCCTGACCTAAGCCATGGTATTTTCAATTATATGCATGCAAAAGCTGAGCAATGAATAAGGAATACTGAAGACATGATGCATTTGAATTATGGTGTTGGTGAAGAATATTGAAAATACCATAGATTGCCAGAAGAATGAACAAATCTGTCTTGGAAGAAGTACAGCCAGAATGCTCCTTAGAAATGAGTATGGTGATACTTCATCTCACGTACTTTGGACATGTTATCTGGAGGGACCAGTCCTTGGAGAAGGACATCATGCTTGGTAAAGTAGAGGGTGAGTGAAAAAGAGGAAGACTTTCAATGAGAGAGACTGACACAGTGGCTGCAACAATGGGCTCACACGCAGCAACAATCGTGAGGATGGCACAGGACTGGGCAGTGTTTTGTTCTATTGTACATGTGGTCACTATGAGTTGGAACTGACTAATGGCACCTAACAACAACAACAGAATATTTTTGGTTTCAGTTCTGAGTACTTCCACCAAGAATGAAGCAAGACAAAAAAGAATAAGGGAAAACAGATGAGGGAAGAAAAGAGGAGTGATGGGGTAAGAGAAATACAGAGTGTGTTAAAGAAATGGGGCCTCTACAGAGAGATTTCCTACGTCTATTCTAGAAAGCAAGGTTAATGGGTGGGCGGGGGTACCGGCGATCGTACAGAACTACACACGTACCAAAGAAAAAGCCTTGGTTGTTCAAATAGGATTCAATTAGCAAAATTTTACATTAGATTATTCTATTATTTCTTAAATATTCATTTTTTTCAACATGTGAAAGTGATAGGAAACTGAAACAGTGATATTTGCAAAGCAATATTTTCCTTTACAATAGTTTCGAATTCTCAAGGATCCTGCATACAAAATGAATTTTGATTAGGTCATATGACCATTGTACCTGGATCAGACGCATTACCCAGAAATAAAATCAGTGTTACACTGCCTCATCTGTTCTTTAAAATGAGAAAAACAAAACAAAACAAAAAACAAACCCGCTGCCATCAATTGGATTCTGACTCATAGTGTCCCTATAGGACAGGGTAGAACTGCTCCATAGGGTTTCCAAGGCTGTAAATCTTTATGGAAGCAAACTGCCACATCTTTCTCCCACAGAGCAGCTGGTGGATTCGAACCGTTGACCCGTGGGTTAACAGCCCAGTACGTTAACCACTGTGTGACCAGGGCTCCCTAAAATAAGAAAGGGTGCAATAATCTAGTAAAGAAAGTGGAAGGCATTGTAGAAGAAATCTGGGAGTAGAATGATTGACATCTTGAGGAATTAACACCATGGACAGCAATTTATAACACATATTATTGTTGACTATGTCCTGGAAAGAGCCCTGGTGACAGAAAGGTTAAGAGTCGCGGCTGCCAACCAAAAGGTCAGCAGTTTGAATCCACCAGTCATTCCTTAGAAACCCTATAGGGCAGTTCTACTCGGTCCTGTAGGGTCGCTGTGAGTCGGAATTGACTCAATGACAACGGGTAGTTAGGTAGTACAGGTGTCCTGGAAGGCTACTCAGTGCAGTATTTTTTTAGCTAAAATTCAGCTTTTATTTATATTCATAATGATGTTTTCACTCAAAATCCCATAGCCTTTTGTTATAAGGGATTTAATAGCATATCGGAGAATGGTTTAAACATAGCTGTGGTATTCTGACACCTGACTCTCTGGGATCAAGGCCAATGGAATGGTAGCTGTTTGCAAGAAAACTGTTGTGTCTGCCGTGTCCCAGAAAGGATCATTTGTATGAGGGCTGGAGGAGGTGATACAGGCATAGGGTGGGCAGAATCAAGGGTACAAGATAAGGTCACCATAAATCCCTTTCAGGTGCAATATAGTATGTTCTTGACTAGTAAGTCCCGGGTTCTTAGATGGAACATTCTTGCCAGATATCCCCTCCTCTTGATAGCAATCCCCAAATCTTCTTCTAGCCCATGTAACTATTGTTTTATACCATTTGGATACAATGCAGTTTAACAAGAGATGCAACTTACTCAAAATCTGTGGGTAGCTGCAGAATAGTTTAGTCACTTAGGAAAAATGAACAATTAAGACCATCAGAGGAATTTTCTTGCTCAGACTTGTTAGCAGATCTGATCACGTACATACCTAATAAATGCAAATTTCTCCAGTTAGTGAGGCATTGGGATTTCCCTGAGTCCGTTTGTTTTCACATTATGTGCTTCATGGGTACCTAAAGTGGGTGAGAGTTCCCCAGATGACTTCCATGCCCATATTTGTCTACTAGACCTTATGACTTGACTCAGGTAACACCAAGAACCCATCGCTTCAAGACTTCTAGATTCGCAAGAAAGTTAGTTGCCCCAGCTTTTCCATGATCTCTGTGAGGCCAAACACAATGCAAATATACCTATCAACAGCCCACTATTCATTTTTATAGCTTTTCAATTTCCGTTAATGCATCCTAGTCTACAGCTTGCTGATATATTGCTAACTGATATATGTTTCCCCTGGTAATTTGATTCTGATCTTTTTGTTCAAATCTAGCATATTACTATGCTAAATATAATGCAGAGCATTTAATGAAACAGCAGAAACACCCTGAAATCTGTGTCCCCTAGAGTCAACCCTCTTACTATTCTCCACTCCACTATGACCTTTGATTTATAGCACTTGGATATAATGTGGTTTAACAAAAGAAACAATTTATTCAAAGGCTGTCTCTACCTGCAAAATAGTCAATTTATTTAGGCGAAACGAACAATTAACACCTTCAGAGATGTTTATTTGCCCAGGCTTGCTAGAGAATTGTAGTGAGTTCTAGGGGGTCAGGGGCCGATGAAGGAAAAAGACATGACCGTGAGACAGTAGTTGGCACAATAAGCCGTGTATTGAGGCAGACACATTGACAGCCCCATGTGGCCGGAGGGGGTCCCCCACAGCAGGAGGTCTTCCAGAGGCAAGCATCACAGGGAGCCACCAGAAGGGAAAGAAGGCTTGAAAACCTTAGGGGAGGATGAGAAGAGGGAGGGCTTACATGCGCCTAGGCACTGTCCTGTAGCAAGGTAGGGAGTCTTTGGGTCAGAGAGTTCTGAGTACTGCAGTAACTTGGGGGTCCTTAAAACTACAGGGTTTTATCCCTGGTGGCGCAGTGGTTACGAGATCAGCTGCTAACCAAAAGGTTGGCAGTTCAAATCCACCAGTTGCTCCTCAGAAACCCTATGGGGCAGTTCTACTCTGTCCTATAGGGTTGCTATGAGTCAGAATCCACTCGACGGCAACCAGTTTGGGTTTTTTTATGGCTAGCAGATGTTGGGTGCAGTTTTGTGTGTTATGGAAAGTAGGTAGATGCTAAATGGCTCAAGCTCTGCTTATTTGGGGGCATTTTTGCATTTGGTGGGGCCGGGGCTGGGGGGGACTTTTGTTTGCTATGATGAAGTGAAAAAGTAAACAGCCTGGGGCCAATACAGAGAAGGCATCTTTGGCTCATTTATAAAGCAAGAATTAATGATGCATGTGCCTTATAAATTCAAGTTCATGACTGACTCGTAACTTCTCCTCAGTCTCAGAATACATGTGATTTATGAAATTATGGAATTCAAACACCTTGAATTTCATGTGATATCTTTATAAAGTGCGAGAGAAAATACTTCAAAAATGTTAGAAATCAAATTCATAATTTCAAAAGACATATTTCTTTCGTCTCAGTATTTTATTATTTTTATAAAAGTGATGCGTGCACATGATAAAAGAAAACTATAATGGCCCAAAATCTAGTCTCCCCACCCAAATTCCTTTCTCTGAGTTCTTTTCAGAAACCTTTCAGTTTTTCAGTCTTCTTGTGAATATCATCATGATTCTAAAGGATATGTTTATACTTCTCTATTTCTTGGTTTACCAACTTTATCAATTTAGTCTCCAAAATCATTGGTTTTGGATATCATCAATTGACTGTACTGTGAAGGAAGGATGAGTTCTTTAATATTACATTAACTTATATTAACTCCCATTTTTCTACCCACCACTATGTAAGTGTACTGGTTACTTTTTTTGATTTTTGTTTTTCCCATTGATTAGCCCTATAAATTTTTATACTCAGATTTATTTTTTGCACTCTCAACTTTAGCTAATGTTTCTTAACATCTTACTATGGACCCCTCTACAGAACTTCTCTCTACACCTCTGGACTATGTACCCGTCTACAGAACCTCTCTCTACACCTCCTGACACCTGCCCGCTTTTCATCACTTACATATTGTCAAGGGTTTACAACAAGTACATCTCACTCTGTAATTACAATGAAAATTTCAGTGCTTCATTTGTAAAACTAGAAACCCAGAAACAGCAATTATAACATTATGGTTATGTAATTACTATTAATTATAAAGCTAATTAATTGAAGGGACCCATAGGAAAGGAACTATGCGCTAAGCCCCTAGTGCTGTTAGAATGTTACACACATCAAGATCACATGCATTCTCTTCCCTTTCACTCCTCCAAGTGGTCATGATCACCCACAGTTTTTATTTGCTACATATTTGGGCCATGACTTTCTTGTACATTTGTTTCTTTTACTTTGAATTCTTCTTTTTTCGCTGCAAGAAGTATTTCTAGTCACTACATTACTGACTTCCAGCTTTTTAATCATATTAGCCATTGAGCAGATTGTATCAGTTTCCTCGTAAAGACGTCTTTAAGGAGTCTTCTGAATTCCTGTTCTAATTTGGACTGATTGCTTTCTAGAACTGCCTGGATGTCTGTCATCCTCGGATTTCTTTTCATTACACTCTTGGGCAGTTCTTTTGTTTCCTGGTACATACTTTTCTTTTTTCTTAGAATTTTTTTTTTCTTTTTTTTTTTTTGCTGCTAATGGAATAATGAAATTCAAGTATTCTCCCTGCCCCCCAGAAAAGGTTCCTGGTAGAGTTTCTGATTTCTTGCACATTGGAAAACATCTGTATTGTCTCCTTATCTTTGATTTTTAGTTTGGCTTGGTATAGAATTCTATGTGCAAATCATATCCCATCAGAACCCTCTGTCTATTATGCTAATGACAAGAAAGAAACCTGCTGTTACTCTGATTATTCATATATGTGAATATATATACGAATAATATAGATATGAATAACAATCAGAGTAAACCAGATTTATTTCTTCTTATATATAATAATATATTATAAAATAAAAGTTATACAATTATATATTATATAAATGTACATCTACTCCTCACTTATCAACTATCTCATTATCAGACTATTTATGACAATCCTAAAAAAATCTACTATCTGACTATTTTGCACATTAATGATGTATGCCTGGCAGTAATGAATGTTGAGGTTGAAGGCTAGAGTAACGCTGGCTGTGATGGGACACATAAGGGCCACTTAAGTTTTTGACTTCTCGAGTTTCTTAGGGGCTGGTGCCCCACTTGTAGCGCATGCTGCCATCGGATCACTGGGAAATGCAAGTCCCACTTACATTTCACATAACGCCAATTGTAGCACAACAACCTGGTCTTTGGAACCTAACAATGTCAATAAGTGAGGAGTAGGTGTATATATACAAATCCTTTTTTATTTCTGGAAATTTTAAGGATTTTTACATTTATCCTTATTACTAAGAAATTTCACAGAAATGTGTCTAAGTGTGATATAATCGATCTGATTGACCCGCAGTAAACAGTTTAAACCTGAAGACAAGTGTTTTTCTTCATATGTAAGAAATGTTATGTTCCTTGTTTCCTCTCTTCTGCTTACTTTTTTTAGACTCTTGTTAAACTTTCTAGATTGATCTCTTAAATCTTCCATCATATTTTCTGTCTTTTCTTTACCTTCTGAAAAATCCATTGATTTTATATTCCAAACTTTCTACTGATATTTTTTTCCCCAAGAACATGTTGTTAATCTCTGATTGATCCTTTTCATGAAAACTGGTCTTGCTCTGTGGATGTATTGCCTTCATAAATTTCTCTGAAGATGTAATTCATGAAGTTCTTTTTTTTCTTTTTCAATTCCCTCATTATTTCTATTTCTTCCTTTTTTTTCTGTTTGTTTCCTCCGGGTCATTCTCTTTTGGGTTGTTTGCATTTCTTAAATATCTAATAATACTTAGGTAATGGTTCATATTTTAAAAGAAAGGCAAAGTTGTTTAATATAGGTAGCTACCATGAGCTTTTTTCTGCTTGTGTACTAATTTATTTTTCCAAAATACCTTCTTCCTCAGTGAAAGTTGGCTGCATTCTCTGATTTTGTGAGCTAGAATGTCAACTGGAGAATTCACTTTAGGGTCTAAGACTTTGAAGCAAGGTAAGGCTTCCCCCAAAATGTGAAAAATAAGGAAGATGTTACTCTGGCGACACTAGTGCTTGGAGCCCTGGCTCTCCTCAGGCAGATCACTGGATCTCTTTTAAGAGTAGTCTTTTTTTTTTTTTTTTTTTTTTTTTTTTTTAGTAACCTTTGTAAGTTTGTTTCTCCCAATCTCATTATGGTAAACTCTCACTCAGCATATGATATACTTTACTGCTTTGGCATTTAAAAATCATCTATTTATTTAGAGTATTTATGTTGTTATGATTCTAAATATGTCTTTTATTTCTCTTTTAAAGGGTTTCCCCTTCCTTGAATATACACACAACACCCACAAATTCTAACTGCTGCATGCACATGCAGCTATACAAAGAGTTTTAATGATAAATTCAAAAGAAAGTGATCTAGTTTCCCACTAAGACATCGCCAAGAATACAATTCCTAACTTCTATGCTATGCAGCTCTTCAGTAGAATTCCAAGCCCTAAGTCCTCAAAATTCTTAGCAAGGTAAGCAATAAACACACATACACACACACACACGCACACACACACACACACACACACACACAGGGGAAGTAAACAGGCTTGAGAAAGAAAGACTGCAAAATCAAATTATGATAAAAATATGCAGTCTAGTCCAGTATTTTATCATAAAGTAGAGAACAATATAAAAATTTCTTCCTTGCTGACATGAAAACCATCAGTATTTTAATCACTTTATTAGTTTTCATTATTGTTACTATCACCTTTTGGCTATAATCATCTCTCCATTCCACTTAATTCACCTGTCATTATAGATATCACTGTTTAGCTAGAAAGCTGGCTAAAATCAGCATGAGTTCCAAGCATTTTTATTATGAAGCTGACAAACTGACATGTCAGTCCCCCCAGAGAAGTACTTAGTGTTGCTAAAATGAGCAGTTACAGCATAGCTGGGGGAGAAGCAAGAACAAGACACATCTGTGCTGTGCATGGGGCTGCAGTGGGATTCCTCTGAAGACGACTTTATATAAAGTCACCTGACACTCTCCTGTGTCATTATTTTGGAGACCCCAGTGAGCTTTCTGAGACAACCTGCCACCACCTACCTCAGCCTGAAAATGCAGGGAGTAGAAAGGAAATGACTATTCCAGGCATGAATTTTTCCCTTCTAGTGCTTGAAGGATGAGGCACAGAGCAATTTCTGTCAGCCCTAAAAGTCTGTTTGTTTATATGGAAAAGCTCTGTATCAAAACCAAGTGCTTGTTTAACTGAAAAAAACTGAAGAAAATAAAAGGAGCAAATGGAACAATTCCATGTTATGTATAGTGAACATCTCCAAATCTAAACCATAATCAATTCTCTTAGACAATTATTTAACACTTATTATTTGCAAAGCACTAAGGTAGACACTGTGTGGTACAGAAAGGTGATTAACATACTGTCACTTTCCTCAAAGAGTTAATAACAAATAGGAGTTATAAACTAAAATATTACTAACCATTAATAAACCAAACCCAAACTCACTGCCATCAAGTCAATTCCGACTCTTAGTGACCCTATAAGACAGAGTAGAACTGCCCCACAGGGTTTCCAAGTCTGTAAATCTTTATGGAGGCAGACTGCCACATCTTCCTCCAGCTGAGTGGCTGGTGGGTTTGAACTTCCAACCTTTCAGTTAGCAGCCAAGTGCTTAACCACTGTACCTCAAGGGCTGCTTAACCATAAATAGGGACTGAATATAATCACTGTCAGGGTACAAGTTGTATTTGTTAGGTGCCCTCGAGTCAATTTCAACTCATATTGGTCCCGTGTGACAGAGTAGGACTGCCCATAGGGTTTTCTAGGCTGTAATCTTTATGGAAGCATGTCAGCAGGTCTTTCTCCTGTAGAGCTGCTGGGTGGGTTTGAACTGCCAGTCTGTCGGTTAGCAGCTGAGCACTTAACCATTTTCTCCACCAGGGCTACTTCAAGGTACACAAAAAATGTTATATATCAAGTTTGGTTATTCCTAAGAGTTTGGTATAGATTTCTCAGCTGTCTGGAGACAATGGGATAAGGACGAAGATGGGGCCTAGAGGGAGGGAAAAAAAAAAAAAACAGTCAATTCTGACTCATGGTGACCCCATGTGTGTCAGAATAGAACTATGCTCCACAGGATGTTCAATGGCTGATTTTTCAGAAATAGATCACCAGGACTTTCTTTTGAGGTACCTCTCTGGGTGGACTCAGATTTCCAACCTTTCAGTTACCAGTGGTGCAGTATTAACTGTTTGCACAAGGGACTCCAGAGGGAGGAAAAAGCTAGAGCTACTTAAGGGAAATTCATGAAAGCTGAGAAAGATTAAAGCCCCTGAGACAGAATTAGAAAGCCTAAGGACAAGGAAACAAACAAACAAACCCCAAACTAACAGCATAAAAGATTCAGGTCAATGCTGAGAGTTAAGTAGCATTATTCCCTTAGAAATTCTGAGAGTCAAGTAGAAATAGAGTAATAGGAGGCTTTTGCTGTGATTAATTACCAAACTAGTAGTTTTGTCAAAATGGGAATAGGAAGAGCAGGGGAGGAAGACAGTCTCACTTAAGGATTGAGAGCTGGAAGGAACCTAGGAAGTTGCTGAAAGGATAGTTGGTACAAGAGGGAATTAAGGGGGAAGACCCTCAACGAGATGGACTGACACAGTGGCTGCAACAATAGACTCAAACATGGCAACGATTGTGAGGATGGCGTAGGTCCAGGCCATGTTTCCTTCTGATTGCTATGAGACTCTGTGGCACCTAACAACAGTAATAACTGATGAAGCAATAGACATGGACAAAGAAAGCTGTAGGCAATAGGCTGGCTGCGACATCTGGTATTGGGGGGAGGCGGGAAAGTTATGACAGAATTATTTCTTGGAAATGCCTGGCCTCTCCACCCTTAAAAAGATGTTTACTTGAGTTTTATTGACCATGTGAAAGCATTTGACTGTGTGGATCATAACAAATCATAGACAACACTACGAAGAATTAGAATTCCAGAGTACTTAACTGTGCTCATATGGAACCTGTACATGGATCAAGAGGTACTCATTTGAACAGAACAAGGAGATACTGTGTGATTCAAAATTGGAAAAGGTGTATGGCAGCGTTCTATAATTTTACCTTACTTATTTAATCTGTATGCTGAACAAATAATCCGAGAAACCAGACTATATGAGAAAGAATGTGGTATCAGGATTGGAGGAATATGTATTAACAACCTGCAATATGCAGATGACTCAAACTTCCTTGCCAAAAATGAAGATGACTTGAAGCACATACTGATGAAGGTCAAAGACTACAACCTTCAGTATGGATTACACCTGAATCTGAAGAAAACAAAAATCCTCACCACTGGACCAGTAAACAACATCTTGATAAATGAAGAAGAAATTGAAATTGTTACTAATTTCATTCTACTGCAATCAACAATTAACATCCATGGAAGCAGCAGTCAAGAAATCAAAAAACATATTGCACTGGGAAAATCTGCTGCAAAAGATCTCTTTAAAATTTTAAAAAGCAAAGATGTCATTTTGATAACTTAGGTGCGCCTGACCCAAGCCATGTTTTTTTCAGTCGCCTCATATTCATGCAAAAGCTGGACAATGAAAAAGGAAGACAGAAGAAGAATTGATATACTCGAATTGTGGTATTGGTGAAGAATACTGAATATACTATGGACTGCCAGAAGAATGAACAAATTAGTCCTAGAAGAAATGCAACCAGAATGTTTCTATGAAGTGAGAATGGCAAGACTTTGACTTGCTTGCTTTGAACATGTCATCAAGAAAGACAAATTGCTAGAATAGGACGTTATGGTTGGTAAACCCACAATAGCCACAACAATGGGCTCAAACCTACCAACAGTCATGAAGATGGTGCAGGATGAGGCAACATTTCCTTCTGTTATACATAAGATCATCGTGAGTTAGAGCTGGCTTGATGGCAATTAACAACAATAACAGTTTTGTAGAAGTGCAAACTGAAGCTCCGGAAGATTAGATGACTCTTCCCAGGCTACCCATCTGATAAGAACTGAGCTCAGAAACAAGTTTCAAGAAAAGAAACAGAAATCTGGAAAAGCATTAGAAAGTTATCACAACAATCAAAGAAAGATCATACTACAGCAGAAGTGCAAATATGAGATGCTTGTATGGGAGACTTGTCAGGGGTTGAATGGACAGGGCATGGGGACTGATTGGATGTGGGAATTGAGAATGGAACAAAGGAAAGGAAGATAGAGGAGAAATAATAGCCAAAGAAGACTCAAATTATCAAATCATACTGCATCGCTCATGTGTATGTAAACACACACAAACACACGATTCTACAAATAAACAGAATCTATAAAGAATGCTATTAAGTAAGAAAAAATGAGGCCTAGACTATATAGGGCCATTATGAGTCTAAATCAACCCAGTGGCAACAGGTTTGGTTTTTTGGTTTAGTCCCTATAGAAGGAGAATCTATATTCCATGGATTCAGCTGTACCCTGTATTGAAATCATGGTTTTTCGAAGTATCTATATGTAATAAAAGTCCATTACACTCCTAGTCTATAACACATTGTTATCAGAATAGTCTCTAAAATTCACATCAAATTATTTTCCCCAGTCTACAGGCCCTTAACCAACATGGTAGAATCATACGCAAAGTCCTCACTGAAGGATGCCTGCTTACTTTTATAGCCTAATCTTTGACTCACTTACCTACACACACATGAACGCACACTACACTCCAACCACACCATATACATTAAGCTGTTTCATACCTTCCTTGACCACCTTATACCCAACACACTCCTACTCATCGTTCAAAATTCAGTTCATGAACACCTTCACCTAAAGAAAGCTAATCATCTGCTCTTAGAGACCAGAAGAAGGAGAAGCCATGAGAAAAATGGGGGAACAGGCTTCCCAGAAAAGGGAAGAGCATATACAAAGGCATAATGGATTCCCCCAAATTTTAGTACTAAAAATTAGTATGCAAGACATGATCACCTTATAGCCATGTTATTTTAGCCTTTTGCTATATGTAGTTCTTATATTTTTGGTAATAGTTTTTCACTAATATCATGTAAAATTCTTAATGCCAGTTGCCATCAGGTAGGCTCTAACTCATGACGACCCTATGTGTGTCAGAGTAGAACTGTACTCCATAGGGTTTTCAATGACTTTTTGGACGTAGATCACCAGGTCTTTCTTCCGAGGCACATCTGGGTGGACTCGAACTTCCAATCTTTTGGTTAGCAGCCAAGCACATTAACCACTTGCACCACCCAGGGACTCCCTCTTAGTAAGACTTGCTGTAATAAAGGTCTGTTCAAGAGAACCGCCTTAATTTTGTTTTTAAAAAAAATGGTAAATAATAGAATTAAAAAAAAAAAAAACCCCACTGCCTTCAAGTAGATTCCGACTCATAGCAACCCCGTAGGGTTTACAAGGCTGTAAATGTCTGCAGAAGCAAATGCTACATCTTTCTCCCGAAGAGCCGCTAGTTGTTTCAAACCGCCGACCTTTCGGTGAGCAGTCCATTGCTTTAACCGCTGCACCAACAGGGCTCCTTAAATATTAGAATGCTGGGTATTAATATACTGTGGTGATCTTCCATAAATTAAATTTTATAGGCTTCAAATGAGATTTTAATAAATGCCCCCATCCTGACCAATATTAAAACACATTTATCACCAAAGTAAGATTTAAGTAAAACAAAAACTTCAGTACAACTGACCAGGAAAAGACATCTTCCTGCACAGAAAAGGAACATCTGTCTGATAACTGTCAAAATGTCCTCCACACTCAGCTTTGTCTTCTCTCATAGAGACAGCGAGACCCATTTGCATTATTTAGGGGAATTCTGCTGTTCTTTGTCTATGGTTAATGAAAGTGTCAGAGATTCTTATTGTCAGCTAGCTTTTTTTTTAATACTAGCTTGGCAGTGATAGCCAGGCCTTTAATTTTGTCCTTAATAGGGTGAATTCCTCCAGAGAGGCCCCATTTATTGGGATACTAAATTCTTTTATCCCCCATACTATTAACCAGAAAGCTTTATGAATCTACATTTCTGAATATGTTCAAAACAATGATAATTGTTAATAATTGGCCCAAAAGTGCTATAATATCTTGAAAGACATGAATAATCTGAATCAAAGAAGTGTTATGTTTTATTCCTTCCTCAGAAATCAGTCTGATCATGGCACTGCCCTACTTCAAAGCTTTTTATTCCAATCCATTGCCTACAGCAATGGCTGAAGTGCTTCCCAAACTGTGTTCCATGAAGCACAGTTATCCCTCAACACGTTAGTAAGAGTTCCAGAAAGAAAAGGGCTGTGGCTAAGTAAGTTTGGGGAACACCACATAAAACAAGGTAAAATAGGTTTCCTAACTGCAGGATATTTCTAAGCCTTTAATATGCCACTATCTATTGTGAATGACTGAGAATGGGATATATCAGATTTCCCAAACTCCTTTATCCATAATACTTAGGGAGAAATTTTTAAGGTGTCCCAAATACCAGTATTTGGTGAAAACTGGCTTTCAGAATAAATTTCCAGTTATTTAGCATTGGATTCAAAGCCTCTTTACCTTGTAATTGGACCTTGATTTACCTTTCCTGCCTTACTTCCCATCACCAGCCCCAGCATAACTACACTGTAGCCACACTAGCGATTTTCTAAACATACCCCTCACTTTTTCACCTTTATACTACACCATTCCACCTACTATGCCTGTTTTGTTCTCTCTGCCAACCAAACCCTACCCATCTACCCAGCTCAAAGTCATCACCACTCAGAACTCTTCAAGCAGAATGATCCCTCGTTCCTCTGTGCTCCTAGAGAATCTTTGTGGACCACTTGCATATAGATGAGATCCACCTGTGTGCTTCCCTGAGCCTGTGAGCTGACTGAGGGAAAGAGATGTGCTTAATATATTTTACATTCATTTAAAAACCTATAGTGCACAGCACAGTAAGCTCTCAACTCCTTGTTGTAGTAGTAAAATTAGTTTTAAAAGCATTTCCTGTTATTTCTTGGATAATTAGCAATCTATGTTTTATATATGGTAAAACTAGTTGCCATTGAGTCAATTCCAACTCATGGTGACTCCATGTGTGTCGGAGTGGAACAATGCTCCATAGTTTCCAATGGCTGATTTTTTGGAAGTAGATCTCCAGTCCTTTTTCTGAGGCACCTCTAGGTGGACTTGAACCTCCAACCTTTCAGTTAGCAGCCGAGCATGTTAATTTTTGGTACCACCCAGGACCTACTTTTATATACGTGTAACAATTACTTAAAAATTTTGATGAACTCCAATTCCCCATCACCTAATTATGCTAAAAAACAGAGTTCACTGGATCAGGTCATTCAGAAGGATTTTTAGCATATCTACTAGTAATTCAGAAATCCTGGTGGCACAGTGGTTAAGAGCTCAGCTACTAACCAAAACATCAGCAGTTCGAATCCACCAGTTGCTCCTTGGGAACCCTATAGGGCAGTTCATCTCTGTCCTATAGGGTTGCTATGAGTCTGAATCAACTCGATGGCAACAAGTTTGTTTTGTTTTTGTTTTTTTTAACTAGTAATTCACTCTAACAGAAACAGACAGATGAAATAAAACTTAATCCAGTCATAAACTGACAAATTGAATATGAAAGACTAATGCGGATAATTTTACAATTACAGCCCAACTTGTCTGTGCACAATAACAGCTCTGGATCGCGGCCCACAATAGGTAAGGAATAAGAAAAAGGACCCTATGCCTTAATACTCCTCTCCTATCTTCATCTCCAGAACCTATTTTTGTTTCCTTCCCCACTCCCCACACCATTATCTGAGTAAAAAAAACATGTGAAGATAAGGGGTTTAAAGGCAGTGAATGATGAGAGGCATTATTAAGAAGAAGAAACTTTCAACTTGCATCTCAGCAGTTCACATGCAAAGTCAGCTCAAAAAATGTGAAATTAAAAAACAGGCCTCTTCAGCATCAATTCCTTTTCCCTGGTCTTTTCCCTTCCTTTCCCTTCCCCTTCTCACCCTCGTCCTTTCTGTGTTTTTGAAAATTTCAGTCTAAAAAGCCTTTAGGTAGAGCAGAGGATTGTAGAGGTCCATGCAGAGGAGAGGCTTGGTGTAGGGTATCAGAGCTCCAAAGGATGAGAAAGGCAGTGTCATGGATTGAATTATGTTCCCCCAAAAATGTGTGTATCAATTTGGCTGGGCCATGATTCCCAGTATTATGTGGCTGTCCTCCATTTTGTATTGTAATTTTATGTTAAAGAGGATTAGGGTGGGATTGTAACACCACCTTTATCCAGGTTACATGCCTAATCCAAAGAAAAGGGAGTTTCCCTGAAGTGTAGGCTGTACTACCTTTTATCTTACAAGAGATAAAAGGAAAGAGAAGCAAGCAGAGAACTGGGAACCTCATACTACCAAGAAAGCAGCACCAGGAACAGAGCGTGTCCTTTGGACCTGAGGTTCCTGTGCTGAGATGCTCCCAGACTAAGGGAAGATTGACGAGAAGGACCTTCCTCCAGAGTTGACAGAGAGAAAAAGCCTTCCCCTGGAGCTGACACCCTGAATTTAGACTTGTAACGTACTAGACTATGAGAGAATAAATTTCTCTTTGTTAAAGCCATCCACTCATGGTATTTCTGTTAGAGCAGCACTAGATAACCAAGATAGGCACCCACGCAGAAGGGCAGTCTAGCAAGGGGTGACTGAGTTCAAAAGAAGTGGGGAGGATATTCACACCTGGAACAGGGTGTTAGAGCCCAAGTGGTGTAAGGATAGCATCATGGTGGGGACTTGGCTTAGCATGGGGAGTCAGAGCCCAAGCAGCTTAAGGATGGCATCCACATGTGGGAGAGCAGCTTGACATTGGGTTTTGGGGCCTAAGCAGGTTGAAAATATTATCCAGTGCTCAGCAACTGGAGTCAGAGCCTGAGAGTGGGTAGATTTTCCATAAAAAGTAGAGGGGGAGGGTGTTCTATAAGGGCAATGGTAAATTGGTTACATACAGGAGGATTGATTAAATAAACAAACTTATTGAAGATAATGACAGCCAGGTTTCCCAATGTCTGAAAAGGGAGTTACAAATACACAAAGGGAGAAAATTAAAATGAACTTTATGGTGTTAGATTGGAATTAGAAGTAACAGCGTGAACTCATGGATTTCAATAAGTGTAGATAGATACAGAAGTAAATATAGATATTGTATAGACAGAATAACCCAGTCCCCAAAATATATTCACATCCTAATTCCCAGAACCTGTGGATATGTTATGTTACCTTACAGGACAAACGGGACTTTGCAGATGTGATTAAGCTAAGGATATTGAGATGAGAAGATTATTCTGGACTATCCAAGTGGGCCCAATGTAATCACAAGGATCCCTATAAAAGGAAAGTAGAAGGCCAGAGTCAGAGAGAAGATGTAAGCAGAAACAGAGGTCAGAAAGGAGAAAAGATGCTACACTGCTAGCTTTGAAGACAAGGTAGAGGGCGCAAGCCAAGAAATGTAGATGACCTTTTGAAGCTGAAAAGACAAGAAATGGATTCTCCTCTAGAGTATCCAGAAGGAGCACAACCCTACAAACCCATTTTAGACTTCTGACTTCCAGAACAGAATAAATTTGTGTTGCTTTAAGCCACTAAGTTTGTGGCAATTTTTTAAAGCAATGGTAGGAAATTATTACAAATGTAAATGTCTCTGTGTGTTTGTGTGTGTGTATATGCATACACCCATACAGACATAAACAGACATAGCCATATCCCTCACTCTGTTCACTGGAAGGGCCTTGAAGCAGTGAGTCCCAATAGCAGTGAACACACCAAATGCCCAGATATTGGTGTCTAAATACCATTCTCCACTAAAATGAACCAAGGCTACTTACAGAAATTGCTGAGTTCAGGGCAGGGAAGGGTAAGAATCAGAAGAATCCAGAACTTTTTGCTGTATTAGAAAGAAAAGAAATTTTCAAAGAATGATGGGGACATGTCAGAAAAATGCAAAACCCAGCTTGAAGAACCTCCTTCTGGCCAAAACTTGGACAATTTAAGCATTAAAAAAAAAAAAAAAAGATAGTAAGAGATAGTCAATTGGAAAACAAGAATCCATACTGATATAAAGAAAAAAATGAATACATTAAAATTTTGGTTTGGATGTTTATATAGTTTCAAAGCACCTCCCCACAAAATACTAATTACAAAGGGAAAGGGAGAAATTCCATGGGACAGAATCTTGGCAAACCACTTGCATAAAATAAGCAAAGTTCACTTCATTATTAGTGAAGGGACAAATATCATATGCCAACTGATATGATGCAATGAGAAGAACATAGCATCCCTTATGTGATATCCCTGCCAAAGATACACAAAGATACTGAAATTGCAACTTCTTTGTAAGTTTGAGATTGTTTCAAAATGAAAAATAAATTTATAAAATATGTATAATAATAATAGAGCTCAAAATCTAAAACATCTTTAGCATCTATTGTTAATATGGTTTGTTGACTCCTCTGATAAGTACAAATCTACATTTTCTCTAATTGGGGGTCACCAGTCACACCCCCCACTACTTCCACCACCATCATTTTGCATTAAGTACTCAAATGTACAGTGGCTCACAACACAGAATACACTTAAAATATTTTTGCTGTGTCTCACTAGTCTAAGTCCCTGGGTAGTGCAAATGGTTTGAGCTCATCTGCTAACCTAAAGGTTAGTGGTTCAAACCAACTCAGCAGTTGCCATGGAAGAAAGGCCTGGTGATCTAGTTCCATAAATATTACATTCCAGAAAACCCTATGGAGCAGTTCTACTCTGTAACACACTGGGTCACCATGAGTCAGAATCGACTTGATGACAATGGGTTTGGTTTGGGTTTGGGTTCTCACTAGTCTTGAGACCATCCCTCACCTGGCATGATAGGAGAAGTAGGGATGAGAGAAAAGGAAAGTACAGATAAAGGTACCTGACAAGATAAAGGTGACAGCCCAAAGGATGGTAGGCAGCAGAGCCAGTTCTGGGCAAAAATTAAGAGAAAAAAAGTTTAATCTTGTTTAACAAAATGGAGAAATTTCTATTTTATTAATGGTTGGTGCCAAAATTCATCTTATGGAGTAAATTGTTTTGTTGAGGGGAAGTGATATATCGTTAAGCGCTTGGCTTAGAAGGTAAGACACCTGAGGACCTTGGTTTTGGCTGACGCTAAGGCTTCAGAGGAAGAGGAGAGTTGTTCTGTTCTTAACAAAAGGGAAGGTACTTTCTTTTTAATTAGTTGTTTTTCTTGTTTACTTGCTTACTTGCTCCTCAAAGGGATTTGCAAAAAGGAGAGAAGAGGAGACAGGGAAGGAGGGGACAATTAAGCAAGAAAGGCTGAGATGAGTAGAATAGCCTCACAGTGGCAAGGCAGAGTGGATATTTTAAAAATGTTAACACCTGTCTATGTTGACAATTAAAGTCATTTGTGTCACAGTAATGTAAGCCCGTCCTTTACCCCTCCATGAGATCTTCAGTAAATTCTAGTTACTAATCAATGTTTTGCGTGGGTGATTTTGGGTAAAAGTCAACAATGTGAATTTCATGTCTGGGTCAACATGAGCTAGTATCTTATAGGAATTCAGAAGGAGTCAAAAGCCACTGGAATGCAAGATCCCTGAGAACTACCATAAATCTAGATGTGGGGCTTTGTGTTCGCACAAGCCATTGTTCTAGCAAGCTTTGAATCCAGGTCTACCAGCTTGGGCTTGAATCCCATCTTCACCACTTATTAACTGTGTTATCTTGGGTTAATCACACACAGTCTCCATTTCCTCATCTGTAAGATAAATATAATGGCCTTACCAGGAGCTCTAGTAACACAGTGGTTAAGAGCTCAGCTGCTAACCAAAAAAGGTCAGCAGTTTGAATCCATTGGCTGCTCCTTGGAAATCCTAAGGGACAGTTCTGTTCTGTCCTATAGGGTCACTATGAGTCAGAATCGACTGAACAGCAACAAGTTTTGTTTTGTTTTGTTTTAACTGATAGCCATCTAGTTGATTCTGACTTATGGTGACACCACATGTGTCAGAGTTGAACTGTGCTCCATAGGGTTTTCAGTAGCTGATTTTTCAGAAGTAGATCTCCAGGGCTTTCCTCCAAGGTGTCTTTGGGTAGACTCAAACCTCGAACCTTTTGGTTAGCAGCTGAGTGCATTAACCATTTACATCACCCAGGGCCTCCGAACAATGACCAAACCAAACCAAAAAACCAAACCCGTTGCTGTTGAGTCTATTCCGACTCATAGCGACTCTATAGGACAGAGTACAAGTGCCCCACAGGGTTTCCAAGGAGCAGCTTGTGGATTTGAACTGTCAATCTTCTGGTTAGCAGCCTGAGCTCTTAACCACTGTGCCACCAGGTCTCCTCAAACAATGACAATGCCCCCATTATGGGCCTGGCACATAGTACATACTCATTAACTGTTAGTTATATAAACTTTAAATGTATGTAAATAACAAAACAAATCTACTAAGAGCTTTGTAGCTAGTGCTACAAAGTTAAAAATAAACTTTATTAAAGAGGGATTCATTTAGCCACTTGAAATTTCTTTGAAAATCAAGTCTCTCTTGTGTTGCAAGACAGTCCCATTGTGACCCTCCGTACCACAGAGAAAGCATTGTGAGGTACCAAGGATTTCTTCCTCTCAGTCCATGCAGTACAGTTGCTTGGGTGCCTGTACTCTACTGTGGAACATGAGAAGGAAGGTTGATTTGTCCAATACGATTGCTACAGGCTGGCCCCTCAGAGAGGAAGTGATAGAGCACTAAGGAAAACAGCAAGGACCGAGTCCTGAGAGACTGCTGAGGGGGTGGATCAGGGCAACGGCCCACCACAGTACAGAGCTGCCAGCACCAAGCAAAACGCCAGCTCCTGATTAGGCCTAAGGATAGGTTGGAGCTCTCCTAACCTGGTGTTGAAGTGGAAAATGGGGCTTGAGGCCAAAGACCTGCCACATTTTCCTTCACATGCCCCTGATTATGGAAGGGTAGGAGGCTAGTTTTCCCATATCGTGAAGCTTATAAGCTTCACAGCCAGGGTTCCTCTCCTGGAGTCTGATGTCTGGTGCTGCTAGACCTCTCTCTCTTTGTTACCCCAAAGTGCAAGGGCAACAGGGGCACCTACTCCTACTACTACTCACATCTCTATGAGTTTCTATAAACACTGTTCCAAAGGGCCTGGGATGTACGTGCTGCCTAGCCATTCACTGGTGATTTCTGGTTAGAGCTCAAGGGAGTCCTCTAGTCTTTGGAGGATTTTTTAAATATAATATTAGCTCTATAGTTAATTGAATATGTCATCTGCTGATCATAAATAGGAAGGCATGCCTAACCCATTGAGGGAGGAAGTGGAAGTTGGTGGCTGACAGCTTACTGGACAGTTTTCCACAGGAGAGTGTCTGGTAGGATTAAATTCAGAAGCGAAAGTAAGTGCTACCTTCCAATTACCAGCCTTTAGCTTCTGTTTTCACTGAACCATTTCCACCTCTTGCATGTCTTCTTTCAATTGTCTTGTCTGAAGATGTGACCATTATTTTAATTAGCTCTTTTTTTTTTTTTTTGCTATTTCTTCTTATTAAGCCAACTCATTTTAGCAGTGCATGGCTAATCTGGCTAATCATTCCTTCTTGTAAGTTTGCTAAGAAAAGATCCAGAGAGTTTTATAAGGTTATTTATAAGCATTAAGAAAAAAAAAAAAATGAAGTAGTAAAAGCAACAGCTAGATCTACACAGTATTAGGAGGGGATCTACATTATGCCCAGCGTGGCTCAACTTATAAAGATCATAAAGGATTCCTCACTCACAGAAAAGCAATAATTACTTGCAGATTGCACATTTTTCAGCATATAAAGGAGAGTAATTAGAGGAATGTACAAACAAAGTATTAGAGATTTGGCCAAGAGCTGAGAATAACTCTATTAATTAAATGGAGCTGGGCAGAGACAGAAAGAATGTGCTGTTTGGGCTAAATACTAGATCATTCTTGGATTGTACCAAGAAGGTGGCTTGTCTTGTCCACAGGAGGTCAAATGCTATATACTGAGGCTGGCAGTATAAGGTTCTTGAATAGACATTCTCACATGTCTTCAGTTTGAGTTTTTCTACATATTCTTCTTAATAGTCAAAGCCCTGGTAGAATCACAGTGGAGGACTGGTAGTGTCACTGGGAGTATTGTAGTGGTAATGTCAGCTTATCCTTTTCCTTCCTTAGGGTCAGGATCAGTTCCTGGTAAAAGCTTGCAAATTTATGTTAGATTAACCAAGACAGACAGATAATACTGAAAATTTAGTCTGATTCTCAAAGGCCTCTGGGCACCTGGATATTTTCAGGTGTACCCCAAAGAAGTAGGCTCTGTGCTAGCAGAGGCGTAAAACCTACTCTGCAATGGAACTTTAGGGAAACTCTAGAAAAAATTATCCTCAAAATATATAATTGAGATTATATATACATGGTACTTTCCTAAGGTAAATCAGATTTGATCCACAGATTACAGAAATAGATATCAATACTTTATCCTATGTTCTCTTTCGTGCTGTAGTTTCACAAAGTATTTGATTCAGAGGCTACTTACTAGTCTTCAGACTTTTCTTCATTCCAACCTCCTTGACTATCTCCTCCCCCCGCCCTTTTCCTCAAAACTCTATTGAGAGCTTACCACTTGAGATAAGTATATGAGATAATGCAGATGTAGAAGATAGTGTACTAAAAGTTATTTTTTTTCCAATGTCTTGCCTGAGTTCCTCTTCCACAAACCCCATAAATGTCAAGTTTTCCCCTAAGGTCTTATTTCCTGATTTACACAAACAGCTTCAGTTTCCATTTCCAGGCTGATGACTCACAAATCCTTATTTTCAACTCATAATCCTCTGTTGGCTTCAGACACATATATTTCACCTGCAACTATATGTCTCCAATGTGGATATGCCATTGTCATATTTATCTGACCAATATTTTCCCAAAAATTATCATCTTTTATTTTGCATTTCCTATCTTGTGGAATAACACCATCAACATAACTTGTTCATCCAGGAATGTAGGAGCTAGATGAGCCTCCTCCCTGTTCTCATCATCCCCATCAAACCCTGTAAATTCTATAGAGACATCATCTTAATATTTCCTTAATCTCTCTCTTCCCATCACTCCCACCATTATTGCCTTAAATTAATGTCCATGTCTCTTTTCCCCTGGGTATTACAGTAGCGTCATAATTAGACTGCCATCCCTCAGTCTGACCTGCTTCCAACTGATTCTCCTAATTGCTGTCAGACCGATATTTCTTAAATGTAAATATCATTTTTCTTCTCTGCTTAAAAAATCTTTTGTATATCACTGTAATTTTCTCAAAATCCTTCACTTACACAAAAAGCCCTTCAAAACTAGGCTCCTACCCAATCTAACTTCTCCCATCAGCCCTCCACATACTTCTTCCCCTTAGTCCCCACCAATGGATGTTTAATTGACCCCCCTCTATACAAATGCCTTTTCCTTTACTGTTTTCAAACTAATTCCTACTTACTCTTCAAAACTCAACTTACCTCCATAAACTACTGCCTCCTTTGCCATGAGACCAGAAGAATTGGATGGTTCCTGGCTACCATTACTGAATTTGATCAAGGACTCAATAGATAAGTACTGATTAAAAGGGGGGAAAAAAATGTGAAACACAATTTTAAATTTCTTATATAATCCATACTTACTGGACCCATTGAGGCTGGAGGTACCCCAGAATCTGTTGCCTTGAGAAAATTTTTGAATCTTAAACTGAAATTATCCCCTGAAGTCATCTTCAAACTAAACAACAGTTTAGCTGAATTAGTAAAGAATATTTTCCTTGAGCATTGCACTCTTTTAAAGAATTATCTATATCAGATAAAATAGACAACAGTAACTCTAAAGCACAAATGAGTACTTTTTGGGGCAGTGAGTCTAAGTAAACAGTAGTAAACAATACGTGTAGAGGTAGCAAGATGTAACAAATGTCATTGAACTGTACTTGTAGAAATTGTTGAAGGGTGTATGATCTGCTGTGTATATTTTCACCTAAGATAAAATAAATACTAGGGAAAAAAAAGAAACTCAAACACTCTCCTTCTGGGATCATTCCAGGATACCCTCTTGCCCTAGTCTCATTGTGCAGACCTCAATCACAGCCTTCCCCACAGGACTACAATAACTAATTCGCAAATCTACCTCCCCCATTAGACTGTAAGCTCCTTGAGGCCTCAAGTATATCTGTCTCACTGCATTTTACCAGTGCCTAGAAAAATGTGTGGCAAACGCGTTTTTCAATAAAGAGCTGGTGCATGAATTGTTGAAAGAAAGGATGCAAAATCATAATCTCCACCCTCAAATCATGTGCCACATTCAGCAAAATTCTTAGATTTTGCAAAGCATTCTCCACTCCAGGCAACTATTAGTGAGAAAATTTATGTGACAGTTTTGGCCATGTGTCTTTTTCCCAAGATACCAACATATTAGAAAGAGCAGAGAAAGATAGGGATTCAAATCTACATATATCAAATCCACTAAATATAATATAATAGCCCAAAGGGAAAAAATGAAAACAAAAAATCAATCAGGTAGAATATTTTTAAAAAATAGTCTTTAAGCATATGCCTCTCCTCAGTCAAACAACTACACATATACACACTCAAGAGAATTAGAAACTTCGAGGGGGAAAAACATGAAAAATGCAAGTCACTACACTATTGGATTAAAAAATGTTCCCTAAAGAGAACTCGTCAACCCCCCACATGATAAAATGGTGAAATGGAAGTTTCTAAGCTCTCTGTATGTAAGCTTTGAAACTCACTAAGGAGTACTGGCACTAACATTTACTTTCCAGTAAAAAATGGAACCTCTAGGACATCTCCTGAAAAACATAAGTACATTTTACAGTGGCAAAAGCAAGTTTCTCTATTAGTTTTTATTTATATAGATAAAAAGTACTGAGATTATAGTTACTACTCCAAGAACGACCTAGACAAAGGATGCCTTCCACAGTAGCAGTCATAATATTTCGATTCATTGCATACCAAATTATTTGAGACCTAATATCTTACAGGTAACTAAATTACCTTTATCTTAAAGTATTCACATGTCAAAAAGTAAAGCGACTACATCTGAATGAGGTCATTTCCTTAGCACAGGGTAGAAGTGCCCCATAGGGTTTCCAAGGACCATCTGGTGGATTTGAAATGCCGATCTTTTGGTCAGCAGCCAAGCTCTCAGCCACTGCACCTCCATGACAGCCAGATGTTATGGGTACTTTGTTTCAATCCAAGGACTGCATAATGTGTTAACAAGTAATATAAAACGTGGGGAATACTGTTAACTGATGTCATACTCGGTCTGAGAACTACTGATTATCCTCAGTGGTAAGTTAAATAATACTAAGATACAATTGGAAGTGAATTTCTTTATAATTTGGAGGCAGGGGCATGAATTAATATTTCACCTTAGAAGTTAACTGTATATTAAGTTTTACTTTATCAAGATGTTACTCTGTGGGGTGGATAAAATTTTCTCTAACAATGTGAAGGAATCCACGGAATGGCAGAACTGTTATAATTCAACTCTGTGTTTCCCATTTAGGGTCTTAAGATGCTAACATTCTATTATCTGAACGCTAAAGAAAAATAAAGCCTTCCAAAGCCACCTGTTTCAAGAATAGTCAAGTTTTCCTATTTCTAGGTTAGTACACTCTCACTTCGAAGCAAGTTCTGCACAAAATCTGCAAAAGAAAGAAATGGCTGGGCCTCTGAGGCTGCACATACACAAATTTCTGCCAGTATGGCTCATTATTGAAGCATATGGGCAGCTCTGCATCAGAATGAAAAATGGGCACAAGGCTAACAGTAAAAAGTTCCCAAAAGTCTTCTTCATTGGAGATCATCAGGGCATGAAAGTCTCAGGAAATTTGTTTACCCTCTTGGTAGACTTAAACTGTTTGTCTTTGGTAGCGGTGTGTGTGTGTGTGTGTGCGTGCGTGCGCACGTGTGTGTGTGTCGGGAAAAAGAGTAGGAGAACAGTTATCTATCAATCAAGAGAATAAATTCACACTGGAGAAACTTGGAGTGTCTATTCTGGATTGTTCTTGGAACTTAGAATGTCACAGGTGTCTATGAATTGTCTTGGGTATTAATCCTACTCCAATTTACTCAGACAATAGAAAATAAACTGCAGGGTGACTCAGGAAGGGGACGGGTTCTGGTGTGAAATCAATTACTATGGTTAGGGAAGGAGGTTTCTTAATAAGTGTCCAAAGAAAGAGTATTTTCTTATAGAAAAAAATTTAAGAAACAGAGTAATACAGAAGGACATCTTCTGAAAGACTGAATGTGTTGAATGGTTTTCTCTTGACCATGAAAAAGTCCTATTTACTACATAGCTTGAAGACAGAAGAATTGATGTATTTGAACTGTGGTGTTGAGGAAGAATATTGAATAAACATGAACGGGCAGAAGAACAAACAAATCAGTCTTAGAAGAAATACAACTAGAATACCCCTTAGAAGGGAGGGTGGCGAGACTTCATTATGCTTACTTTGGACACGTCATCAGGAAGACCAATAGCTAGAAAAGGACATTATGTCTGGTAAAGTAGAGGGTCAGTGAAAATGAGGGAAACCCTCAATGAGCGCAATAGCCAAAACAATGGACTCAAATATACCAATAGTCATGAAGATGGTGCATGACTGGTGAGAGGAAGCAGTCCTTTGGGTGGCCCAAACAGCTATGATTATTCCCCGCTAGCATCTTTGGGCTTTGGAATAAACCATTGCACCTCCCCTTCTGAAGCCTAATGGTTTGTCTAAATAAGGAGCATGGGTAAAGAGATACAATTCTGGGCTGGTACCTCCATGTCTGACTACCCCTTTCTTTGGGTGATCAGGCAGGAAAACTTGCATTGCACTCTGTGCAATGAAATATATAAACCCTGGAATATAAAAATGGGTGGGGGAAGATCCTCAGTGTCCTTCATCCACAGTACAAAGAGAGGGGGCACCTGTGGAAGATTTTCATTCCACCTGGATAGCTTTTGAGCCAGGGAGGACTGTTCATGATGGAACTTCTGCTGTTGTACAGTATCTGCTGTCTGTGAGTAATTAAAACGGCTTTCACTCTCGCCAACACCGTGTATGTGTCTCATGTGTTCGACTTGATGAGGATAAATTGATATAACACCCATGGAGCAGTTGTTACTATGGGGTGGAATTCTCATCCTAGTACTCTGGTAGGTACTTGGATTTGGAGAGAGCCTTTACGGCAACCTACGTGTACAATGCAACGGGGAAACATTTTGTTCTATTACATATAAGGTTGCCACGAGTCAGAGCCAATTGGACAGCACATTACAACAATAACAATCACAGAGTTTATATTTTTTCTCCATCTGCATTGTAGTTTCATATAGTTACTTATACCTCTGAGCAAATCTTTTAAACTCATAGCGCTGCATATGATGTTGGTGTGGAGGATCAAAGACTTAGCCTTTCCGTTGGTACCATCATGGAGGCAACAGCAAATACTGAAGAGACTGTGTCTAACAACAACGGAAGGGGATCAGAAGGAAAGGAAGCGGTGGTTCACCCAGGGACTGGGAGTGGCATGGAGTAGCACCTGACAGCAATGAGCAACTGTTGCCTGGGAACACAAGTGAGACACTCCCCCTCCCATCCTTTGTTATTAATTGTCCAGAAGAAGCACCATTTAATGGGGAAGTCAAAACTGACTCTCAGGACACAGTGATTATGAGTTCAGCCTAAACAACACTGGGTATGAGGTGGTTGCCTAGTAAGGACTGAGCACTTGCTGCCCAGGGGATTTTAATGATGTTACTCAGGAAGTTTCAAAATGCTGTAAAATCAAAACTCGGTTCTCAGCTCATATTTTAACAAGAAAGTCATGTTTTAACTACAAGAGGGAAACATAAAGTCCTGCTCTTTGGCCTACCCTCCAAGGAGAATGCAGCTGCTACGAGAACACAGAAGCAGGACGGAGCATTCAGGTTAGAAAGAGCTGCAAAGCCAGCAAACAAACAAAAGCTGTTCCTCTGTGAATAAACCAAGCAGTCAGCCAGCATTTTCCGAGGAGGTTGGAGAGAAGTGTGGCATTTTGTGGAAATCAATAGATAGAAGTATTTTATTTAAGGGGATCATAGAGCAAACTAACAGGGAAAGTAGTAGAGTAAATCTTGATACAAGAATATAGCATAGTAGAGACCATATTCTTTAGTTGTTGCCGATTTCCCTTTTTTCAAAATAGTCAATCTCATTATTTGCAGATTCTATATTTGCAAATTTGCCTACTTGCTGAAATTTATTTGTAACCCCAGAATCAATACTTGCAGCACTCTTGTGGTCATTTGCTAACATGCATAAACCAAAAAACCAAACCCATTGCCATTGAGTTGATTCCGACTCATAGTGATTTTATAGGACAGAATAGAACTGCCCCATAGGGTTTCCAAGGAGCAGCTGGTGGATTTGAACTGCCAGTCTTTTTGTTAGCAGCCAAGCTCTTAACCGCTGTGCCACATGCATAGAGTGGTGAAAAATTTGAATCTCCTTATGCACGTGTTCTCAGCTGAAGTCAAACAAGGTGATGCCTTCTTGTTTCAGCTCTCACACTGTAAGCAAGAGTCCTCTTTGTGGTCTATTTAGTGCCCTGTTTTTCACATTTTTTGTTGGTGATTTCAGTGTTTAAAATGGCCCGCAGGCATAGTGCTTAAGTGCTGGCAAGTATCCTACAAACAAGAAAATGTGCTGTGTCTTATAGAGAAAATACATGTGTTAGATAAGTTTTGTTGTGCTGTTGGCCATGAGTTCAATGTTGATGAAACAACAATACATATATTAAATGAGGTGTCTGCCATGGTTTGAATTATGTCCCCCCAAAAATGTGTATATCAGTTTGGCTAGGCCATGATTCCTGGTACTGTGTGATTTCCTGTATGTTGTAAACCTGCCTCTATGATGTTAATGAGGGAGGATGGGTGGCAGTTGTGCTAGTAAGGCAGGACCTGATCTACAAGACTGGATTGTGTCCTGAGGCAATCTCTTGAGATATAAAAGACAGAAGTGAGCAGTGAGACAGGGGCACCTCATACCATCAAGAAAGCAGTGCCGGGAGTAGAGTGCATCCTTCGGACCGGGGTCCCTGCGCGGAGAAGCTCCTAGTCCAGGGGAACACTGATGAGAAGGTCAACAGAGAGAGGAAGACTTCCCCTGGAGGTGATGCCCTGAATTTGGACTTTTAGCCTACTTTGACTGTGAAGAAATAAACTTCTCTTTGTTAAAACCATCCACTTGTGGTATTTCTGTCATGGCAGCACTAAATGACTAAGACAGTGTCTTTAAACAAAAACACACATAAAACAAGGTACGTATTGATTGGTTGACAAAAATGTTGCAACAAGAAGCTCTCAGAAACCTAACCCTGTATTTCCCCTCTAGGAGCAATGGTTCAATATTTGCTAATTCGTGGTTTGCGGTGACTTTGCAGACCATAACTTTTGCAAATAACGAGAAGCAATGGTAATAGCACCCCAATTTTAGCTAAAGAAAAGCATTTCCTAGCCTCCATTATAGTAAGCAGTTGCCATGTGACTAAATGCTGACCAATGAGATATAAGCATAAGTGTTAAGTGGGATTTCTGAGAAGGTTGGTTAAAGGTAGCTGCCTCAGTTGGAAGGAAAGTCCCTGTTGCCATTCCTTTCCTCCCTCTTCCTGTGGTCTGTATGGCCATAGCATCAAAAACCTCAGACTCTGAGGTGGCCTTGAAGATAACAGCACGTGCTATGATGGAGGAGTAGAAATTTTGAAGAAGCCTGAGTCCCTAGTGAGTATGGAGCCTCCAAGTCAAATTTCTTGGCTTCTTTTACAAAAGATAAAAATAAACATCTATGCTATTTAAGTTACTGTTACTTTAGATTTTCTGTAATATACAGCTAAATCTAATCCTAAATGATACAACAACCATCGCAGCATAGAACCTATGAGACAGTAATGCGGGAAGACACACAGATAAACATCTACAGAATTGGAAAGAGTCAAAGAAGTGTACAGACCAGGAAGGAGGCTGTTAACTTGAGTATCTGTTGTTAGTGAGGAATGTCTAAGTGTATGTATAAATGCCATTGTGCATTTATACAAAAGACAAATGTACAGAAAATTATGTACACTTTTTATGTCAGAATAGAAATTCAGTCCTTCTCAATAAATCCTTCTGTCATCTTCATACAGTTTAGAAGTAAAGAAACTCATCAGTATTTATAGATACTGGGACTCTATCTTTCTGATATTATCAAGTGTGTGGTATACATAGCAAGCAAAAAAACAGACCATCTGCACTCCTTATAGAACACTAGTACTGACAGCTTTGTTCTTAAGTTCCATACATGTTACTCAAGCATTGTGGAAAACAATAAAAGGTGTAAAACATGGTCTCTGCCCTAAACTAGTTTGTTTACATTTAAAAATTATTTACTGGGCATCTACTACGTGTAAGTCCTATACTGGACACTAGAGTCAGAGAAATTAGTAAGAGAGGTTCCCTGCCCTCAAGGAACTCACAGTTTAGAAAGGGGCAAAAAGCAAGAAAACAGTGTCATGAAGGAGAAACACCTCAGATAGGAAGAGAACAGGTTCAATCACAAAAGAGTAAGGAAACGCTTCCCACAAAATGATACATCAGAAAAATTCATATAAAGCTCTCCAGGCAAGGTGGAGCAAAGGTTAAGCGCTCAGCTGCTAACTGAAAGGTTGGAGACTTGAACTCACCCAGTAGCTGTGCAGGAGAAAGACCTGGCCATCTGCTCCCTTAAAGATTACAGCCTAGAAAACCCTATGGGCCAGTTCTCCTCTGTCACATGGGGTCACTATGAGTTGAAATCCACTCAATGGCACCAAACAACAATAAGGCAAAGGGAGGTGGGGGTAATTTGGGGAGATTAGAGACAGCATACCAGGGTGTAACTGATTCGTTGATGGGGCACAAATAGCAGACTTATTTTTCTCCTATTACTGAGTTTAACTTGCTTCTTTGGGTACCGTCACCCCTAGCCCCTACACTTTAATGTCATCTCAGGTCAATCCCATAGGATTTCAGTCATTTTCAGCTCTAATATAGTTCTATTTTCAGATACTAAAAAGCCTAGGGCTAAAAGGAGCCCCGGTAGTGCAGTGGTTAAGTGTTCGGCTGCTTACCAAACCGTCGGCAGTTTGAATCCACCAGTCGCTCCTTGGAAACCCTATGGGGTAGTTCAACTCTGTTCTATAGGGTCGCTATGGGTCAGAATTGCCTCGACAGCTTGGTTTTGGGTTTTTATAAATGAAAACTTTAGTATCATCCTGTCTCATAGTTTTTAATGACACCCATCTATCGACCACATCAAATTTCTACCTCAAGCTCCCACCTCTCCCTTGAACTCCAACTGCTTGCACAACATTTGCACTGGGATATCTAGTGAACATTTCAAACTCAACATGCCCCCAGTCTGCTCCTCATGCAAGAGAGCCCTTCTCAGTTACTAGGAGTTCCATATTTCCAGTTGCTCAGGCCAAAAATCTGAGGTCATGCTAGTGTCGCCTGTCTCTTACACTCCACATCCAATCCATTAGCAAATCAGCTTGCCTTTAGTGGTTCAAGTCTCTTCCAGTGAAAACACCCTACCCCTTCCAACATACACTCTCCGTGTTTTCTACTTCATTTTTTCCTAACATGTCTTATGAATTCTAATGGTCAGAGTCAACACATGGCAACTTGTTTTTTTTCATTCCCTTCACTGAGCTGCAACAATGGGCTTAAGCATAGCAACAATTGGGAGGATGGCACAGGACCGAGCAGTGTTTCGTTCTGTTGTACGTAGGGTCGCTACGAGTCGGAATCGACTCAGTGGCACCTAACACACCTGCAGGAGTTAGGAACTCCTTCCACAGCACCCACTTAGCCCACAGGAAACTCTTACATCCTTGCCCTGACAAATGCTACTTCTACCAACTGTTTCCTTATCTCCTTTATGTTGGAACTCCAGTCAGCCTCCTGCTCTTCAGATTTACCAGGGAGATGCAATTACCAGGCTCCATGTTCACATGTTTCCAACGCATGGCAGAATTTCCAAAGAATTCTCTCAGCACTCTCCTCCAGCCATAGCAGCTCCCAAGTTATTGATGTCACAGTACAATAAACATCCAGCAAGGTTGTAAGATGTGAGGTCCCCCGCTTTAAGACACTTCCAAACTCTATGAGTCTTACTTGGCTTGGGAGAGAGGTTGCAGTCCATTCTGATTTCCACTGGAGAGATGAGGGGAAATGCCACAGCACCCTCTACCACTACTAATTCTTCTATTTTCCAATAAACTGTCTTTTGACTTTCTAACTTTCTTTTACGTAGACTGGAGTTGGATTATGGAAAAAATATAGTCACAAAACTCACTTTGCTGTCGTTTAGAAAGTCCTACAGAAATGTCTAGCAGCTCTCTTTAGAAGTTGTAGGCTTTAGCAGAAATTCTCAAACAGCAGGAAGAGTCCCATTCCACATGCACCAACACAGGGAATACCTTGGTCAGCTCAGTGCAACTGGAGTTTAGAGCCTGAAGTGGAAGGAGCTGCTAGATGATAAGCTGGAGAATTGAGCAGAGGTAGATCATAATGTGGTTTGTATACCATGGTAGGAAATTTGGATTTATTTTAAAAGCATTTCAGAATGACTGAAAAGTTTTAAGCAGGAATGTGAAAAAGGTCACATTTACATTTTACCAAATATTACTCTGGCTGCAGTAGAGAGAATGGATTAAATATGAACAATACTGGAATCCTACAGTTGTAGAAAGCTGTAGCAGTCATCCAGGCAAGAGATAATCACACCCTGAACTAAGAAATTGAGGACAGAGGCATTTAGAAGCCACACAGCTTAGTGTTTACCTGTTGAGGAGGCAGGTGGGGAGGAAAATGGGAGTCACAGATGACTTCCCTGTTTGTGACTTCAACACTTGGGTGAATGGTGCAGACACTCACATGACAGGAACCCTGGAAGGGGAACAGGCTTAGCGTGGAAGGAAATATTTCAATCATATGAGATGAAATCCAGCAATACAAGGTAGGAAATGGCACGTGACAAAGGGCAGAGTCCTGGCGCCATAGGAGTTCAGAGGAAAAGTAGACTCCTTGGGTCTTATGTGGACAGAAATATCCTCAGGAGAACAGGGGTTGTCTTGGACCTCTAAAATCAAAAAGGGGGTCAATACACAGGGAGGAAGGATGAGAACATTAAAGGTAGGGAAACAACACGTGTTGTGGCATAGAAGCCACACCACAGGTGGATCTGCTATCAGGCAAATTGGTGATGAGACTCTGGTACTTAACAAGCTAGCAGAAATTAGCTAAGATCAGAATTTTAATAACACATATTCAGTATAAACAGGATGCTGGGGAAAAGCAATAAAGAATCCCATTCGCCTCCTCTGGGCTATTACTTTCAACATGAATAGCTTAGGAACAAGTACACTGATTTTGCCTAACTTTCTCCTTAAAATAAGGTAACTCTTTCCTATCTGGTAAGTTGATGTTATCTGCTACAAGGAAATACATCAGTGAACACTTAGGCAGGCACAACCTAACTGGAAAAGGCTGTAAGGCTTTTATATTCTATAAATAGATAGGTATATGCCAGGTATATGGTAGGTATGTGGTAGGTAGGTATGTGGTAGGTAGGTTTGTGGTAGGTAGGTATGTGGTAGGTAGGTAGGTAGGCAGGCTGCATGTGGAAAAGAGGGGTATTTGTAGATTTATTAGAAGTCTTTGCGAGTGTTCCTTAATGAAAACTACTTTAAGAACTTACATTAGTGTGGATTTGTGGTGAGAAAAATGGATGGAGAAATAGTTTAATATCAGAGGGAAAAAAGACAGTGACAAATGTGTATATCTTTTTGTTTATTTTAAGGACTGAGCACATACTTTGTTCAGGTACTTAACATACATTCGTTTCATTTAGTCCATGCAAGAAGCCCACGGAAGAAATGTTATCATTGCCATCAGTGCAATGAGAAAGCTGAAGGTTGAAGACCAAGAGCAAACCTCTGATTGGATATGGGGAGGACAATTAACCTTATAAATCACATCAAATTTTTATGAGAAAGTAATTTTTAAAAATCATTTGTAAATCTGAGATAATGACCTGTAAAATCTCCAGAATGTGCTACCTGGGAACTGCATACGATAGGCAATGCTACTTCTTCTGCTAATTCATTCTGGTTCTTTTTGACTTCTATGTAAAGAATATTAACCTATAGCAACTGTTTTTTTTTTTTTAATAAGGGTAAAAATAGTGATTTATTTTATTTTTTATTATTGTAAAAGTATATATAACACAAAATTTGCCAATTCAACATTTTTCACTTACGCAATTCCATAACACCATTTACACCAATCATCAAACAATGTAAGAACCAGAATACGGTATTAACTATGAGCACAAGTATTTTATTCCTCTTTTTCTTGCTAGCTTTTCATTAATTCAGTTAATAATAAAGATTTTCTTTTTTTAATCTCATTGGCTAGAGTCTAATAATTCTTTTTCACAAGGCCAAACAATGCTTTCAATGGGAACCCAGATTATTCTATCAAAATGCTTTGGTAAGTTAGGCTGTGAAAATCTGTTACCTGTAGCTAAAAAGAAAGAAGCTGAGTTCTGATATAATACTGATAAAATAACCTCAGTAAATCCAATTACTTGAGACAATCAATTTCTAAATTGGCTACCAAGCCCAGATAGGACCAAGAATTTGTTGACAATCAAGTTTTTAAAGTTTTTGATCTAAAGTTCCCTGCAGGGCATTCCTGCTAATAGACCTAATCAAACTTGGTAAACCATAGTGACAACTACATTTAGACTACAGCACTGTGGTTTTTTTGCTTGCAGACTCTATTTTATCTGAGCACTATGAAAACAGGAATGTGTAGCTAGGGGAAAACAGTTGCACCAATACCACAATATACAACTTAGGATTCAGTATATCTGAAGTTTTATTTTTTATGTATTGATTTTTTTGCTAAATAAACTCAGTCAACCTACTCAACACTACACTGAACTGCATCTTTCCAATTTGAAATGATAACTAACACTAATATGTAATGTTTCACGAGTTGAAAATTCAGTTAATTAAAATTCTGTTAACAAAAATTCTGAAACATTTTGTAGAAACCTTTTATCAGAATAGCAAATACCACTAGAAAGAAAGAGTGCCACATGTCTTGCTATTGCTATTAAAGAGCAGGTCTTATATGATGGCCCAAAATGTGTTCAAATCCGTAAATAATAATAACAACAACAACGTTATATTAACAACAGTGAAGTAATGAAAACAATGTGAGTTGATTATTGTAACTATTTTGGACTGTTCACAATCTTTAGCATGTTTGAGCCCACTGTTGCAGCTACCGTGTCAATACATCTCGTGGAGGGTTTACCTCATTTTCACTGACCCTCTACCTTACCAAACATGATGTCATTCTCCAGGGACTGGTCCCTCCTGATAACATGTCCAAAGTATGTGAGATGAAGTCTCGCCATCCTTGCTTCTAAGGAGCATTCTAACTGTACTTCTTCCAAGACAGATTTGTTCATTCTTCTGGCAGTCCATGGTATAGTCAATATTCTTCGCCAACACCAGAATTCAAAGGCATCAATTCTCCTTCACCCTTCCTTTTTCGTTGTCCAACTTTCTCACTGATATAAGGCAATTGAAAATACCACGGCTTGGATTGGGTGCACCTTAGTCATCAAAGTGACATCTTCGCTTTTTAACACTTTAAAGAGATCTTTTACAGCAGATTTTCTCAATAAAATATGCCATTGTTTTCTTGACTGCTAATTCCATAAACATTGTTGATCCAAGTAGAATGAAATTCTTGACAACTTCAATTTCTTAATCTGTTTTTAGCTCTTACTTAAAAAAAAAAAAAAAAAGTCTCTTCTACTTTCAAGCAATAAGGCTATCAACCAGGGTCCAGAATCAGTATTAGGTAAACCCTGTAACCTGAAAGAGAACCTTTATACTAGTTGCCTATACAAAAGAAGGAAGTGCTTTACATCCAGCCTCTCTGCTCCTTGTGTCTTCTCTCTGCCTCAGGGTCTGACACTCACCATTGTGCACACGTAGGAGACAGATACGTTCCTTATTTTAACTTTTCTGATGCTATTAACATAAAGCCATTTCAATCTGTTTAAATGAGGTTATGCATTGTTCCCTTCATTCATTTTCATTCATCTTTTTTCTCCCTTTCTTGTCAGTTCCCCACTACAGGGGTGAAATTAATTCCTGACAGAAGGCACAAGGCAATCTGTGGTTGCTTATAAACACCCAGCCCTGCTTGCCACTATACCTTCTCGATGGCAGTTGCTATTGCCACAGGCGAGTGGAAACAAAAACACACCTACAAAACCATAGCTTGTGTTTCTAATGTGTTTTATTACTTACAAAGCACTTACACGTTCATTATCTTGTTTCACCCTCAAAGCAACTTTGCAAAATCTGTATTATGTGTACACTATCCCCATTTACACCTGAAAAAGTGAGGTTCGGAAAGGCAAGTAGCTTACTCTAGGACTGACCACCGCTATAACCAGTGAGTCCAGGTGCTCTCACACCAACTTTAGTGTTTTTTTTTACTCAATTAAAATATTTGCCTAAATGTGTTACAAAAGAAAGCACTTCAGCTGGGACATCAAGAAGTGGACTTGGGGACTGACTAGCTGTGAAGGGTGAAGGAAGGAGAAGAAACGAGAATAATATCAAGTTTTTTACCTGAGCCAGTTTCCATTAACTGAAATGGGGAAAGCCGAGGGAGCAACAGTTTTGTTGGTAACATACTAAATATATTTTATATCCTATTGGTGGAGATGTATATTATTTTGAATTTCCACTGTTAATGATAACATGTAATTAATAATGATAACATGTACATATATACGTATATTTGTGAGTTTTTCTGGTTATATAGAATGAATTTCTAGAAATAAATTACAGATTCATAATGTATTAGAAATGTATTAAGGCTTTTCAGACATGATGTCAAATTGACATCTAGAAATAATATAATCATAGTTCTGCAGGAAATGTATAAGATTATCCATTTTCTAAAACTCTGCCAACACTAGATATTATCATTTTAAATCTATCAACTTATGGATGCAAAATAATATTCCATTATTTATTTGATGTCTCTTTGTTTACTACCGAGATTGATCATCTCTTACCCATGTTTTTAATAATACTGTATTTTTATGTCTTTGTGCGTGTGTGAGTGAATAGCTTGTTCATATCTGTCTTAGTCATCTAGTGGTGCTATAACAGAATTGCCACAAGTGGATGGTTTTAACGAAGAGAAGTTTATTTCCTCACAGTCAAAGTAGGCTATAAGTCCAAATTCAGGGCGTCAGCTCCAGGGGAAGGCTTTTTCTCTCTGTCGGCCTTCTTCTCTTTGGTGTTCCCCCGGACTAGGAGCTTCTCTGCACAGGGACCCTGGTCCAAAGGATGCGCTCTGCTCTCGGCACTGCTTTCTTGATAGTATGAGGTCTCCCTGTCTCACTGCTCACTTCTGTGTTTTATATCTCAAGAGATTGCCTCAGGACACAATCCAGTCTTGTAAATTGATTCCTGCCTCACCAACACAACTGCCGCCCATCCTCCCTCATTAACATCATACAGGCAGAATTTTACCACACATGGGAAAATCACAATCCTGGGAATCATGGCCCAGCCAAACTGATACACACAGTTTTGGGGGGACATAATTCAATCCATGACAATACCCTTAGCATTTTATACTACTAGTGTATACATTATTTATTTATATTAGGTAGGGTATTATTCTTTGAGTATTATTCTTTGTTAAACTGTAGGTTCTCTTCACATATTTAGGGTAATAATGAATTATTCACATTCAGCCACAAACAAGGAAAAACAACATGAAGTGATTATCTGTTGTCCGTTATTTCCCTGAAAAAAAACATATTAGTCACAGTTCTACCTTCCCTATAATCATCTTTTACTTAAGTGTCTTCTAAGCTATTTTTAATTTATAGAAATATTTTCCAGGGAACATTATCCATGTGAATAATTCCTTATAGCATCAAAAAAGGAACCTCATAGATAGAAATATTTCCAAATCGTAAAACTAATGTTTGAAGCTATTATATGTCTTATGTAAGGTCACATAGCTCCTGAGTGAGCCTATCATTTTTTCACTTTTGGAATCAAGGAAGAAATCCTTGGAAAGTATAATTTATCTAAAGAGAATGAATATTCACAATCTCTCTACAGAACTGATATAACTTTTTATTCACCTCAATGCCTCATTTGAAGAAGGTGACTTTGTTTAAATTTGACATCCAGAAGAGTATGGTAAGTGCAATGAAAGAAGCATTGAATGCTTGAAAGATAAAAAACGGCACTCTAACTTAAAACTGAGAAATCAAGGAAGGCCTCATGGAAGAAGTGATAACTACACTTAGCCTTGAAAACAGCATCAGATAAGCCAGACATATAGAAAATCAGGGAAGAGGAATGAAATTTGTAGTATATAATGATATAAAAGGTAAGGCTTCAATTAGTATATAAAGACAAAATGAAAGCGTTAAGTGGTAGTAAAATCAAGGTAATATTCCCTGACAGATCAGCTATTGTATTTTTCAAATCAGTTCAGTCAGCTGAAGGGAATGAGTTTAATACTGTCCTCTGAATAGTGAGAAGCTTAATCAAGACAAGTGTATAAGTAGGGGTGCTATTCAAAATATTTAACCACTGATACTATGACATGGGCTTTAACATCAACTGTAGTACTGCAGTATGGAATAGGTCCCTGTTGGAATCGACTCAACAGCAACTTTTTTTTTTCCTCCCTTCTAAGTCAGATCTTCACTTTTAAATTGCTGGATTATGGGTAGGTACAAAGAGTCCTGGGATGAGGGGATGGAGCAGCAGGGGCACCAGGTAGATACTCAGAGGGCTTGGAAAAAGCAACTTTAGACTATAATGTATGGAAATTTTCCATGTTTTAACTGTACCAGCTGTATCATCATATACTGGTGGAATTTCAATGCTCAGTATCAATAAACTCCTCTTTGTAAGACTTGAGCCTAGATAACAAAAAATTTATAACAAACCACAAATAATTAAAATTGCTCTTTTACACTGAACATTTTCTGCAGCAGTTCCAATTATTTTATGAGTCCTTTGTTTCTTCCTGTATATGTAAAATTCTTCTGGCAGTCATTATTATATCTCTTGCTTATGCTCAAAATAATATTAAAATAGATATTAAAAAGAAATCACTTTAGAGTAGGGTGCAACCCAGAGAAAGATCCTAGGGCATAGGCATAGTTCTCTTAAGTCTTTAGCTGCATTTTATGCTGTGCATAAGCAGAGGAAAACTCTGTGAATCCTGGTAGAGCACAGCAACTTGGGTGTTTTGAGCTCAATTAATATTCTGGAGGACACACAGAAATGGAAGCTATTAGAAAACAGAGGGGAAAAAAAGATTGAAAAGAAAACAAATATAGACTCAGTGACCCGTGGGAAAATATCAAGCAGATAAATAACATGTAATTTTAGTTGCAGAAGAAGAGAATAGAACAAAATAAATGCTTGATGATACACTGACAAAACATTTTCCAAATATATTGAAAGATATAAATAAAAAAAGACACAAAAATCTCAAATAACTCAAGCAAGATAACCACAAAGAAAACCATACCTAGGCACATCATAGTCAAATTTCTGAGAACCAAAGAAAAGAAAAAAGCTTAGAAGCAACCAGAGGAAAAATACACATTGAAGACAGGAAAACAACAATGATAATACTGCTGACTTCTTACAGAAACAATGTAAGTCAGAAGGCTATGGAATATCTTTAATATGCTGAAAGAAAGGGGAAACACTGCCAACTTAGAATTCTATACCCAGCAAAAATATCCTTCAGGAATACAGATGAAATAAAGACATTTTCAGAAAAACAAAAGCTGAAAAAATTTATCACCAGCAGAACTGCATTAAAAGAAATATTAAAGAAATTCTTCAAGTTGGGAAAAAAAAAGATACCAGATGAACAAAGGCACCAAAGCAATTCAATGAGTACAGGAAAGTTTTTTCAATAAGTGGTAGCGTAACAACTAGGTATTTGTTTCGTGGGAGAAAAAAAAATTGAATGAAAGAAAAAAAAACCTCAACTCAATCTCACTCCATACCCAAAACTAATAAGAGATGGATTATAGATCAAAACTTAAAAGCTAAAAATATAAAATGTATAGAAGAAAACATCAAAAATTATCTTTACTACATGGGAGTGAGCAAAGATTTCTTAGACTGAACACAAAAACTACAAACCATAAAAAAAGACAAATTCTACTTTGACGAAATTAAAACTTTCCAATAGTAAAAAAAATCATTAAAAAATGAAAATTCAAGCCACAGACTGGCAGAAAATTTTCACAATACACATATATGATAAAGGACATATGTCCTGAATATATAAAGAATCCTTACAAATCAATAATAAGAAAATAAACAGCCCAAATAAAATGGGCAAAATATTTGAACAGTCACTTCACAAAATAAGTAATATTAATAAACAATAATAATAATAACCAAACCCATTGCCGTCAAGTTGATTCCGTCGCATAGCAACCCTACAGGACAGAGTAGAACTACCCTGTAGGGTTTCCAAGGAGCAGCTGGTGGATTTGAATTGCTGACCTTTTGGTTAGCAGCTGAGCTCTTAACCACTGTGCCACCAGGGCTCCACTAACAGACAGCAAGCACGTGAAAGTATGTTCAACACTATTAGTGATCGGGGAAATAAAAATTAAAAGCACAATGAGAGACCACTACTCATCCACTAGAATGGAAAAAAAAAAATTACAATGCCAAATGTTGGCAAGAATGTGGAGCACCCAGAACTTTCATCTATTGCTGGTATGAGAATGTAAAATGGACTATTTTGGAAAACTGCTTGGAAGAATCTTATAACATTAAACATACATCTATCATATGACCCAGTAATTCCATTGCTAAGTATTTACCAATAGAATAAAAACATTTATGTCCACAAAAAGACTTCTGTGAGAATGATCTCAGTAGTTTTATTCATAATATTACAAGCTGGAAATATTCCATATCTTCTTAAGAGTGCAGTTACAAAGGATTATGCATTTCTCAGAATTCATTGAACTTAAACAATGCACATTCCATTGAAAGTAAACATCTCATTTTTAAATTAAAAAAATACATACTAACTTGTAAAAAAAACCCTAATAACTAAAAAAAGTCAGTGCATTTATTACCCCCACACACACTTAGAAGTAAGTGAACTACGCTTACATCAGGAGCAAATATTCATAAAATGCCTCTAAGTATATCACTCTTTGATTCAGAGGACCTATGTCTATCCCAGAGTTCAACTACATTTACTTTTTCCAGTTCAAATGATTAAGTGCTATCTTCGTTCGGAATTATATGAATGAGTTGAAACATAGTCAAAACTCTCAAGGCAATTTTAACCATGTATCAACAAACTAAAGTGTGAGATCTGAATGTTAACTGAAGATAAACTAGAAAGGTGGACTTCACGACCTGCTGCCAAGTCAAAGTAATGCTCAGTCATGAATTCATACAACATGAGGGAGGGGAAGTACCCTTAGCCATAGGTTATTTAATTTGAATTGAAAAAAATAAGATCATGACAGCCATCTTAAAAATGTTTTTACAATTAAGCAATGATATAATAACCTTTGATGTTTACCAATAAGTTATCTTGCATAATCTCTAGTTACAAAACCCCGTAAGAAGCATCAATATTCTCTTCTGCTGCTATTTCCAATTTTCCCAGCACCACCAGGACTAAGGAGTTCTGTTATGTGTATCTTGGGTATGTGATCAGCAAGAGCAGTCACGTAGTATTTCTACTCTAGTGGTATAATCACAGCCAGAAAGAGTAGTTTTCTTTCCAACAGTGACACTTTCCTACATTGGACATCCTGCTACTCTCATTATTTCTCCTAGTTTGTTGATATTTATACTACATCTTTAAAAGAATGAAGAAGGATGTCATTTCTTTTAATAATCAAAGGAATAACAAACAGGATTTACCACAACTTTTAAATCCTTATGCTATCTATGCTACAGAAAGCAGCCTCAAACCACCTCTCCCATGGTCCTATTGCAATCACATACTTTATTCTGCTTAACGAGTTCCCGTCAAGTTGACTCCAATTCATCATGACCTCATGTATGTCAGAATAGAATTGTGCTCCACAGGGTTTTCAATAGCTGTTTTTTTCTGAAATACATTGCCCGACTTTTCTTCTGAGGTGCCTCTGCGTGAATAAGAGCCTCCAACCTTTCAGTCAGCAGCCAAGAGCGTTAACCGTTTATATCACCCGAGAACTCCTTTATTCTACTTAAGAAATGCTTTATGTCTAATGAACGCAACTAGCGTATTTCCTGTTGTCTTAATCCCTTTATCTTTAAAAATAATTAAAGATCTCCTAAAAGTTAATACTAATAAGAAATGTTGCACATTCTAAGAAGGTACCTAATGAAGCCGAATGTTACCTAAGAAGACCAACAACTGCCAAGAATGGATTCACAAACTGATTATTTCCATGGTGAATTCCTTGTAGGCATACACTGTGCAGAGATATCTAAATCTGTCACCACAAATGAGAATAATTAGGTTCTCAGGAGCAGACCCACATTAACTAAGCTCTCAAATACTACAATAACAAATTGTCCAAATCAGAATGCCTTGCCCTACAGAAAAGCTACACAGGAATTCAAATTATCTTATATTTGCTTAGGAAGCATGGAATCAGAACGAGGGGAGTTAGTTGATAAGATGCAACTCTCAGGTATAGACTTGCCACTATGATTTCTTCATGAATTCATTTGACTTGTACTTAGTGGCTGCCCGTGAAGATGGCACAGAATCAGGCAATGTTTTGTTATATAAAATGTTCCATGATTAGGAGACAACTTGATGGTGACTAACAACAACGACACTATGTGCCAGTAGACAAAACATCCGGAGTTCCTGATCTCATACAGCATATGCCCTTGGCCAAGACATCCTCTCCCCTGGACAGGGCTTAGATGGGCACCATCAACACTGGCTCTTCTGACCATAGTATATCTTTTCATCCACTCCCTCATGTTCATATAACATTTCTCCATACTGAGCAGGAAATCAATGATGAGGTTTCTACTTCCCAATTACGATCTCATTCCCATTCTTTCTCCTATAAATGACTTCTTCCAGTTCACCTTTATTGGTGTTTTAGTTGTTCCCTTACTCTTTGGCCATATATTTTCCCTTATAGATAAACTTATAGAGAAGGGAATACTGTGTGGTTTAAAATCAGGAAGTGTGTGTCAGAGTAGTATCATTTCACCATACTTATTCAATCTGTATGCTGGGTAAATAATCTGAGAAGCTGGACTATACAAAGAAGAATGTCGCATCAGGACTGGAGTAAGACTCATTAACAACCTGCACTATGCAGATGACACAGCCTTGCTTGTTGAAAGTGAAGAGGACTTGAAGCACTTACTGATGAAGATCAAAGACCACAGCCTTCAGTATGGATTACACTTCAACATAAAGAAAACAAAAATCCTCACCACTGGACCAATAAGCAACATCACGATAAATGGAGAAAATATTGAAATAGTCAATGATTTCATTTTACTTGGTTCAGAAAACACTGATAAAGCAGCAGACAAAAAATCAAAAGACATATTGCATTGTGCAAATCTGCTGCAAAAGACTTCTTTAAAGTGTTAAAAAGGAAAGCTGTCACTTTGAGGGCTAAGGTACACCTGACCCAAGCCTTGGTATTTTCAATCACCTCATTACATGCAAAAGCTGGACAGTGAATAAGGAAGACCGAAAAAGAGTTGATGCCTTTGAATTATGATGTTGGCAAAGAATATCGAATTTACCACAGACTTCCAGAAGAATGAACAAATCTCTCCTGGAAGAAGTACAGCCAGAATGCTCCTTAGAAGAGAGGATGGTGAGATTTCATCTCACATGCTTTGGACACGTTATCAGGAGGACCCTGGAGAAGGACATCATGCTTGTTAAAGTAGAGGGTCAGAGAAAGAGAGGAAGACCTTCAACGAGATGGATTGACACAGTGGCTGCAATGATGGGCTCAAGCATAGCAACGATTGTGAGGATGATGCAGGACTGGGCAGTGTGTCGTTCTGTTGTACATAGGGTGCCTATGAGTCAGAACCATCTCGACGACACCTAACAACAGCAACTTAAATAACCAGGTCTATTGTGTTTGGATTTTATTAGCTTAACTCAGAAGAAGTTACTCAAAGATGCTTCACTGGGTCCCCCACATCTTGGCACCAAGAAAAAAGTTCACTTTTCCACACTTCATAAATTATCTGTGAATTTGTGCTTTATTTTGTCATTATCTCTATGGACCTCAACAGATTCCAATGGGGGGGGAAAAAAAGCAGGAACTTTCTTTTGGGGATTAAACCACGTAGCACTTGCCACAGCCTGGTCACAGAAGCACCTTCATTCTTGTATGATGGCTACATTCTGAATCCCTTCTCTGTGTGTGCCCGGGAGATCACAGCAGGGGTCTGGATATTAATGAATCTGAAAACAGTTTCAATATTAAAGACCTATAGCATACATGGAGAGTCTTGAAATGCATGTCTTCTTGAGTAATGTTACTTGGTTATGGCTGGAAACTTTCGTGCTCTACTTACCAAACTGTATTCATATGGGCAGGTATTTCTATTGTGCCAACTAATCACTACTTACTGGCTTGAAGGCTCTGCACCTGAGGTAATACACCTATAATCACAACCTGATTGCGCCCCCCCTCACTGCCTTCACAGCAGCACTCCATACCAATTCATCATTTCCTTTTCAAAAGAGGGTCTTTACTGCTTTGTTTTGATATGATTTGAAACTCTGACTATTTGCCATCAGTTGAGGAGTAGAGATGTAAATCACCCTTTTGATAATAAATGACAGGACCAGTCTTCAACATATAAAAGAGATTTTCTTCTGAAAGGAATTTGGCTTCCTGTCTATATTTGAAAAACGAATATTCCTTACCGCAAATCTAGTCTTAAAGTATATATTCAAGAAAAGGCCACTGGAAAGTAAGATGTATAGGGCGGTTGTTTTCAACTGTGTTTAGAGATAGCTTAGGGTTTGCTTCGGGTCTTCCCAGGAACAGGCATGGAGGGGTTAGTGGATATCTCTGGTCCTGGCCCCAGTCCCCAATCCCAGCCACATCCGCCCCTCTTCAAGCAGGGCAGTCTTGCCTTCAGTCACAGATTTACCTTGAAATGATTGAAGCTATGCTTCAGGGACATTTGCACAGACACTTCCAAGGTCTTGGGAGGTTTCCCTAACAATGTGTTTATATACATGGTTATATGTTTTGTAAACTTTGCAAAAGTAAAAGATCTTAACCACAGTTAGTTAAGGTCACTCTCTCTTTTCATTCTAACTTCACCTTGATCACACTTCACGGGGTGTCAGGTGGCACTGGCATGACCACAGGCATTTGGAGGGATTGGGTTAAGGAGAAATTGGGGGAGAGAGTTGTTTAGGTAAAAGGAAATATATGTAGAAGCTCCACAATCACCTCTGTGTATTACTGACTTATTGCCAGCCAGCCAGTGTAGAAATGGCTTCCAGGAATGCTCCCATCACTCACGGTGCCTGCTCCCCTAGCATCATGACACAAAGGTGTAGGGCAGAGACTGTGTAGTGATACAAACATGTCCTACGGAAGGTTTGAAATATATGACACCAGAAATCAGTTTGTGGAAAATGATTTTAATCATTAGATATGCAAAAATAGAAGTAGACCATTCAGTTCTCACAGATGCCTAGTCAAAATCAAAGTTTGTCAGGAATATACTTCACTATATAGGGTCACTGTGAGTAAGAATTGACTCGACAGCAATGGGGTTTTTTGGCTTATTTAGTGTGCATAATTATAAAACACCATGCAGTTAAATTATTTTCATGTATTTCTATATGCAATCAATAAAGAACAAAGAAAAAAGTAGATCTCCAGCTCAAACAAATACTAAAGAAAAAAGGTTTCACAACTTAACAGTAATTCCCTTTTACAAAGTGTTCACTATGTGCCAAGCACTATGTTGAGCACTAGAACATTTATTGTTTATTGACAACCCAGTGTGTGCTGAAAATTTTATACTATTATGCTCTTATTTAGTGAGAAAACAGGGTCAGAAAAAGAAAAGGAAAAGCAGAGAGAGAAAATGGGACTATTTAGAAGGATTAAATAAGATAATATATTTAAGTAACTAAAATAAATGTTAGTTCCCTTTCAGTTGATTGAGCACCCACTATGTAACATATATATCATGTAAATGATCTCAAATAATGCTGTTAAAGTGTTTTTAAAAGGGTGATTTTTATCCCCTTTGTTACAAGTGAGGGAACCTAGGCGTGTTATGTTGTTGTTCGACGTCGAGTCGGTTCTGACTCATAGTGACCCTACGTACAACAGAACGGAACACTGCCCAGTCTTGCACCATGCTCACAATCATTGTTACGCTTGAGCCCATTGTTGCAGCCACTTTGTCAATCCATCTCGTTGAGGGTCTGCCCATCAACATACAGCTTACCCGTCAACTTACCCATCAACATACAACTAGAAAGTGACAGAGTCAGGATTTGAACCCAGGTCTGACTGGCGTTTAGGTTCACACACTAGTCAGTACAACACATCATCTTTTCAGTCTAAGGAAGAGGAATCCAAAACACACTGAAGAGGCCCTAATAACTCTGCTTTTCTTGGGTCACTTACAAATCACCTTCTAAAAAGTAGAGAAAATGAAACCTCCTGGGGAAAAGAGGATGAAGCCGAGACTGGTGGGATCTAAGTCTAGTTCTGCTCTGATAGGCTTGTTTCCAAATCCCTAAATTGAAGGAGGCAAAATCTCCTCCAGGTCTCAGTTTCCAAAGATGGAAGCTGTAATGCCTAGTGGTTCAAGAGCAGGCCCTTTAAACAAATCTGAGTTGAATTTTTAATTTGACACTGCAAGATGGGTCACGATAAACAAATGGAGAAAAATAATCTACCAACAAGATTGTCATGAGATTTAAATGAGATGACACATGTTAAGTATATGGAACACTGCTTGACAAATGTTAGACACCATCATTGTACACAAATGAACCAATAGTATGTCCCTATGGGAAATCAGAGACAAGTGAGCCTAGGTCTAACATTTCCTTCTATTATCAGACTCTTGCTCAAAAATATCAAGTAATTAGTGCTGAGTTTGGCTGAGAACGCATAAATATTTGACCCTTTATTTGATATTCTAAACCAGTCCATGTCTTACATGATGGCAGGTAGTTAGGAACAAAACTGCACTCAAGTATGTATGAGCTCCACAGTCACTTCCATGTAGGTGAAATTATTACTAGCCACCCTGTGCACACATGACTGAGCGCAGTATTTCTGCTTCCACACTTTCAAGTACCCAGGCACTACGATTGCAACACACCCGGCTACGTATTATGCTTTCAGGTACATCTTTCATGTTGACAGTAATTATAATAAAGGAAAGAAAGAATTAAGGAAAGCTATAAGAATAAAGTAGAAAATCAATGAAGGTTGTTCTACTCACTATAGGAAAACTGACCTATTTCAATTCATTCTTTGAATTCCTCTTTCTTCTTTTTTAATTTGAATGATACTATATACTGGAAAAAATAAAGCAATTTTTAACAGGACCTCAGGCTTGGGAAAAATAACCAACTAATTAACAAATCATCACTGACTACACTTACTAGCTACTCTGTACAAACGACCACATTAAGACTTTTGAGCTAAGGTTTTTTTTTTTTTTTAAAGCATTCTGTCAATACAACTCAATACAGACACATTTAAGGACTAAAAAACATTAATCACAATCACAGAAAAATCAGTAAAAGGGCTGCTATACTGAAATTTAATTTATGTTGATTTAGGATACATATTACAATTAATTGACATATTAATGCCACAAATTCATTCCTTTATTCAACAAACATTCAGTGAGTGTCTACTGTGCACCAGACACTGTTTTAGGCATTAGAGTTTCAGAAGTAAATAAAACCATCCTGTATTGTGATGGATCACTTTTGTGTGGCCTTTCTAGACATGGTCTTGTAACTCCCACATAAGTGATTGGGCAGGACTGTGTGATAGGGTATCTGTGGCCCACCAAAGGGATTGGTCACTTTTGCTATCCCACTTGTCTTGAAATGGGCCACCGCAGAGGGGGGAAAGGGAGGATCCCACCACCATCAAGGAGTAACAGCCAAGAGCAGAGAGAGCAACCTTTGGACCTGGGATCCCTGCATTAAGAAGCTCCTGGACCCAGGAGACAGAGAGCAAGCTGTAACCCTGAAGATGATGAGAAGCAGTGGTAGAAGAGATCCAGCAGCAGAGATCCAGCAGCAGGAGACGGCATGGTGGGCTTCCCAACCCCCGGAAGGAGACAGCTGAGTGTCTTTGGGCAGAGGCCTAGGGCCAGAGAGAGGTATGCCTGCAAGCACGGCTGGGAAGAGGCTGTCCTGATGGAAGAACTGTATCCTGAGTCTGAATTATAACCTGTTACCTCCCTAATAAACCCCATAATCGTTAGTATTGTCTGTGAGTTATGCGTGGCCATTACAATGAATTATGGAACCCAGAAGAGCAGTAGAGAGTGCTGGGGGAGGGATGGTTCATGTCAGAATTGGTAAAGATGGCCAAGAGAGGAGGAATGTCTGACATCCACTTCATAGGAATCAGCCCTGGGCTGCTGGTCTTGATTCTCCTTCCCCCTTTAGAAGTTAGACGAGGTCAGCACCGTCCCCACACAATTTTTACAAGTCCCTATCCTTATGTAGCTTGTACACTACTGAGAGGAGAGAGACAATAAAAAAATGTGTTTTAAATATATATAGATATATAACATACACACGTATTTGTATATAATATCAGATAATAACTCTATGATAAAGAAAAATGAATTCCTGATACATGCTACAACATGAATGAACTTTGAAAACATTATGCTGAGTGAAATAAATGAGTCACAAAAGGACAAATATTGTATGATCCTACTTGTATGAAATGTCAAGAATAGGCAAGTGTATAGACACCAAAGTTTATAAGTGGTTACCAGGGATGGCAGAGAGATACGGGGAAAGGAAGACTCACTGCTTAGGGGACACTGAGCTTTTATTAAGGGTGATGGAAAAGCTTGGATACAGATAATGGTGATGGTTGAACAACATGATAAACATAATTAAAGGTATTGTATTACACATCTAAAGAATGTTGAAATGGCTGATGTTTTGTTACATATATTTACCACAGTGAAAAAAACAAAGCAAGGGTACATTTTGATCAAGCATTCTATAGAAGAGTCCTGATCAAAAGGGAGAAAATGCAGAACATAATTTCAAATTATCATGGACTCCAGACTTTTTGGAGCCATGGAAGCTGGATGAATCCCTGGGAACTATTGGCCTGAAATAATCTATAACCCTAAACCAAAAATATTCCCTAAAGTCTTCTTAAAGCCAAAAAACAGTTCAGCTTAACTAGTAAAAAATATCTGCCTTGACCATTATACTGCTTCAAGAACTATCTATATGGGATCGAATTGACAACAGCAACCTGAGAGATTAGATAGGAACCTTAGCGGGCAGTGAGTTTTTATTAATGAAGGAGGAACAACTTGGAAAAGGACAGGGAAAATGGTTGCACAACTCAAAGAACATAATCAATGTCACTGAATTGTACCTGTAGAAACTATTGAATTGGTGTATGTTTTACTGTGTATATTCTCAACAACAACAAAATAAATAAGGCAAGGAAGAGAAATAGTAGCATTTAAGTTTTAAATAGGATGATCAATCATAGTCTCGGGGAATATCTAGCTCAACTGGCATAACATAGTTTATAAAGAAAATGTTCTACATTCTACTTCGGTGAGTAGTGTCTGGGGTCTTAAAAGTTTATGAGCAGTCATCTAAGATACTCCACTGGTCTCACTCCATTGGGAACAAGGGAGAATGAAGAAAACCGAAGACACAACAGAAAGATTAGTCCAAAGCACTAACGGACCACAACTGCCACAGCCTCCACCAGACTGAGTCCAGCACAACTCGATGATGCCCAGCTACCACCACTGACTGCTCTGACAGGGATCACAGTAGAGGGTCCCAGACAGAGCTGGATAAAAATGTAGAACAAAATTCTAACTCACAAAAAAGGACCAGACTTGCTGGCCTGACAGAGACTGGAGAAACCCCACAAGTATGGCCCCTGGACACCCTTTTAGCTCAGTAATGAACTCACTCCTGAGGTTCTCCCTTCAAAGACAGGCCCATAAAACAAAACAAGACTAAAGGGGAATACCAGCCCAGGGGCAAGGACTAGAAGGCAGGAGGGGACAGGAACCCAATGTCAAGAAGGGACAGTGTTGACATGTCGTGGGGTTGTTAACCAATGTCACAAAACAATATGTGTACTAATTTGTTTAACGATAAGCTAGTTTTGTTCTGTAAGCCTTCATCTAAAGTACAATTTTTTAAAAATCCTAAAAAAAAAAAAGGATGGTCAAAAAAATAAGGTAGCATTTGACCCACTATTTCACAACAATGATATGGAGTATGTCAAGTGTCAGTATTTATTGATTATCTGCTATGGGATAAGTACTACTAACACAACTATGAACTACATACAAATAATCCCTGCTCTAATGGAGCTTACAGAAATTAGGAATTATATGCCAGGAAACAGGCAATCTACCACTTATCTGTCAGTTTGTCATACTGTGGTGGCTTGCTTGTTGCTGTGATGCTGGAAGCTATGCCACCAGTATTTCACATACCAGCAGCGTCACTCATGGTGGAAAGATTTCAGCGGAGCTTCCAGACTGAGACAGACTAGGAAGAAGGACATAGTGATCAACTTCCGAAAAAACTGGCCAGTGAAAACCTTATGAATAGCAGTAGAACATTGTCTGACATAGTGCCAGAAGATGAGCCCCTCAGGTTGCAAGGCACTCAACATACAACAGGGGAAGAGCTGCCTCCTCAAAATAAAGTTGATCTTAATGACGTGGACAAAGTAAAGCTTTCAGGATCTTCATTTGCTGATGTGGCATGACTTAAAATGACAAGAAACAGCTGCAAACATTGATTAATAATCAGAACACAGAATGTACAAAGTACGAGTCTAGGAAAATTGGAAGTAATCAAAAATAAAATGGAAGACATAAAGATCAATATCCTAGGTATAAGTGAGCTGAAGTGGACTGGTATTGGCCATTTTGAATCAGACAGTCATATGGTCTACTATGCAGGGAATGACAATTTGAAGAGGAATGACATCACATTCATCATCAAAAAGAACATTTCAAGAGCTATCCTGAAGTACAACGCTGTCAGCGATAGGATAATATCCATAAGCCTACAAGGAAGAACAGTTAATACGAGTATTACTCAAATTTATGCACCAACTATTAATTACAAAAGATGAAGAAATTGACTATTTTTACCAACTTCTGCAGTCTGAAATTGATCAAACATGCAATCAAGGTGCACTGATACTTATTGGTGATTTTAACCCTGGTGGCACAGTAGTTAAGAGCTATGGCTGCTAATCGAAAGGTCAGCAGTTTGAATCTACCAGCTGCTCCTTTGAAACTCTATGGGGCAGTTCTACTCTGCACTATAGGGTCACTGTGAGTCAGAATTGACTCAACAGCAACAGGTTTGATTTTGGCTTTTGGAATGCGAAAGTTGTAAACAAAGATCAGTAGTTGAAAAATATGGTCTTGAAGATAGAAACAACACCGGAGACTGCATGATAGAATTTTGAAAGACTAATGTTTATTCACTGCAAATACCTTTTTTCAACAACATGAATGGTGACTATACACATGGACCTCGCCAGATGAAATACACAGGAATCAAATTGACTACATCTGTTGGAGTGACAATGGAGAAGAGGAATATTATCAGGGGCTGACTTCAGAACAGACCATCAAGTGCACATATGGCAGTTCAAGTTGAAGCTGAAGAACATTAAAACAAGCCCACGAGACCCAAAGTATGACCTTGAGTATATCCCATCTGAATTAGAGACCATCTCAAGAATAGATTTGATGCATTGAACACTAATGTCCAAAGACCAGACGAGCTGTGGAATGACATAAAGGACATCATACATAAAGAAAGCAAAAGGTCGTTAAAAAGACAGTAAAGAAAGAAAAGACCAAAACGGATATCAGAAGAGACTTCGAAATATAGAGCAGCTCCTGAATATAGAGCAGCTAAAGTGAATGCAAGAAATGGTGAAGTAAAAGAGCTAAACAGAAGATTTCAAAGGACAGCTCGAGAAGAAAAAGTGAAGTATTATAATGAAATGTGCAAAGACCTGGAGTTAGAAAACCAAAAGGAAAGAACACTCTCAGCATTTCTCAAACTGAAAGAACTGAAGAAAAAATTCAAACCTGGGCTGCAATATTGAAGGATTCTATGGGCAAAGTATGGAGCCCTGGTGGCGTAGTGGTTAAGAGCTGGGCTGCTAACCAAAAGGTTGGTGGTTTGAAAGCACCAGCCGTTCCTTGGAAACCCTATGGAGCAGTTCTACTCTGTCCTATAAGGTCACTATGGGTCGGAATAATCAGCAACATAGCTTAACAACCTCACACTTTTGCCCCTTCTGGATTTAGCTATTAGGGGAGGACTGTTGTAACACACACACACACACACACACACACAGAGCCATAAGCACCGTTTTTAACTCAGTAGAGGCATTCGATAACTGTAGCTTTTTATTAAAGTCTCCCTATGTAAGATACAAAACAAATCATTATACTGACTCATTTATTCTTAAAAGCCCAGGTATCCTTCGATCAAGTCCAAGTTGAAGAGAAAAATAGATGTTAATACAAGAAATTAACTCCACCTTTAAGAATTCAGAGTTTTTCACTTGCTTTTATTAGAAATGTTCTTGTGTTCACAAACGCTTATTTAACAGTATACGTACACACTGTCCACCGGCACATTTCTCTCTCCTTACTATGTAACTTCGAAAAAAAAAAAAAAACTGAAAATTGATCTGGGGCACATAGACGATAATCATTTGTTTAATGAGATAAATGGCACTACTGCCCCATGTGACTATTAAATATGTACTGTCCGTTGTTTTTCTAGCAGTGGTGACAGGTTTCTACAAAGTTATCTATACACTCTCAGCTGGACTCTCCTTCAGCCCATAGTCCGTATTTACAACATTGGCCAAGTAATTTAGGATAAGAGGAGCAGTCTGTGATTATGCACCCTGGGGACATAAAATCAATACCTTTTGATTTACTTACTGATGTCTGTTAGCACTCAGAGAAGCCCCGTGGCTATTTGAATCACCCTCTCAAAATACAATCGCTGAAAACAAAGCTGATATCTGTCAGAGATGAATAAGACTATAAGAAGTTAAGGCTTCCAAATTGCAAAGAAAGACTAAGATAATGCCTTAAAATGAATTAATGAAAAAATCTAAAATGTAACATTATGCAATTTTTAAATGTCCATCTTTCCACCAAAATGGATTGCCTTTTATTAAATGATACAAAGTAGATTGTATTGTTAGATTTGTTTCTCTTTAAATAAGGTAGCTGTCATGTTTATCTCCTTGTCAAGCTGACAAGCAAACGGCACTCAGGCACAAACGATAGTGCCATTTATATCCACCTATATATCAAGAGAGGGGGTGGGGGAGAGTTAATGACACAATTCCTGTTCCTTGTGCCCAACATTTACCTCAAGAGAAAATAACAAAGGAATCTCTGGTCATGGTCTATCATGCACTAGCAAACATTAAAAGTCAGGGCATGAAATCCCTTTACTAAAATGTTCAGGTAATTTAACTGGTAGATACCAAAGATAAAAACTAATCCCTTGGAAACATATGCAACGTTGTCTATCAGTCCGGTCCAAACGTGTTTTCGGTCTTACCTGTTGACAAAATGCCTTAGCTTCTCTAAAGAAAAACATTTGAAAATAATTTTTCAACAAAACTGGTTTAAAAAATATTGACTTTTTTTAATTCTGGGAAGAAAAAATGAATCACTCTTTGGGAACAAGAGGAAAAAACTCTGAGTTGAAGGCTTGGCTCTGAATTTCTCCACACACGGATTATTCTTGCATGTCCATTAAATGTACCTCAGATAGCTCTTCTGCTGAAGAAAATGGGCGTTGAGTGTTCCAGGGAAACGGCAGGCCTCCTAGCTTTAGAAGATGGGTGAAATATCTCCAGTGTTTCTACTTTTCCTAAGAGGTCACCTAATTCATGACTCATGAGGATTAACTATTCTGACCCATCAGTGGCCTCCCTAAGAAGAGTGATGTGTTATTTGATGTATAACAGCCATATGACCAACTTCTTAAGGAGCTGGCATTTGCTATTAAACTAAGAGTGTAGGATCTCTCCATCTTTGCAAGACATTTTACATAGAACTTAGCAAGGGGAATGATAAACAGTGCATAGAAAATAAATTATCTCTCTTTTCTAAGGGTGGATATTTTTCATTTACAATCCTTTGCATATATCTTTATAACCATTACTATCTGGGAGAGGTTAATTTAATTTCAGGGTAGTGGGTATCAAGACACACGCAGAGGAGGGCTGAGAGTCAAAGAACAGGGATCCAGAATTAGATGCACACAAATATGCCCAACTGATTTTTAACAAAGGTGCAAAAGCAATTCAGTGAAGGAAATATAGCCATTTTAACAAATGGTACAGCAAAAAATGGACATGCACAGGTTAAGAAAGAAAGAGAGGGAGGGAGGGAGAGAGAAAGAAAGAAAAAGAAGGAGGTAGGGAGGGAGAGAGGAAGAAAGGGAGGGAGGGAGGAAGGAAAATAAGGGAAGAAGGAAGGAAGAAATAAAAACCTCCACCTATGTGTCACACCTTATACAAAAATGTACTCAAAATGGATCATGGGCTTAAATGTAAAATGTAAAACTATGAAACTTTTAGAAGAAGACAGGAAAAAAATCTTCATGCTTTAGGGCTAGGCAAAGAGTTCTTAGACTTCACACCAAAAGCACAATCTATAAAGGGAAAAATTTTTTTTAAAAAATGGACATCATAAAAATTTTCCTCTGTGAAAGTTCACATGAAGAGAAGGAAAATATAAACTATAAACCGGGAGACATTTGCAAATATTCAACAAAGGGCTAGAATCTAGCATATATAAAGAGCTCACAAAACTCAAAAGTGTAAAAACAAAACAATCTAATTAGATAATGAACAGAAGATATGAAGCGATATTTCAATGAAGAGAATATACAGAAGGTAAATAAGCTTATGAAAAGATTTTCAAATCATTAGCCATTAGGAAAATGTGAATTAAAACCACAATGAGATATGACTACACGCCTATCGGAATGGTTAAAATTAAAAAAAAGTGACAATGTCAAATACTGCTGAGGATGCAGAGGAATTGAGAATGCACGATTCACTGTTAGTTGGAATGTGAAATGATTTAGCCGCTCTGGAAAACAGTCTGGCATATCTTACATAAACTAAATAAGCAACTACAATATGCCCCATGATGTGTACACTTGGGCATATTATCCCAGGAAAACAAAAATTTATGTTCACAGAAAAAGTTCATTGCCTATTTACTTGTAATAGTCAAAAACTGGAAACAACTCAGATGTCCTTCAATAGGTGACTGGTTAAAGAAACCGCGGCACATCCATACTATAGAATACTACTCAGCGATAAAAAGGAACAAACTACTGATACACACAACAACCTGGATGAATCTTCAGAGAATTAGGCTGAGTGAAAAAAGCCAGTCCCAAAAGGTTATGTGTCATTGCCAGTGGTTAAGGAGGGAATGGAGGCTGGAAGGAAGTGCGTATGGATATAGAAAGGCCACATGAGAGATCTTTGAGGTGATGAAAATGTTCTGTATCTTGACTGTATCAACGTCAATATCTTCTTTGAAATATTGTTCTATAGTTTTGCAAAATGTTGCCATTGGAGGAAACTGGATAAAGGGTACAATGGATCTATCTATTATTATTCCTTACAACTGCGCGTAAATCTACATTATCTCAAAACTAAAAGATTAATTAAGAATTACATGGATTTCTTGGGTGGATTGCAGGAAAAGTAGTGTAGGCAAAGGGAGAAGTAGTTTCTGAAATTTATTCTGAACTTTGGGCCTAAATCCAGGGTTGTGTTGTTGTTGCTGTCTGTTTGTTTTTTGCTATTTCTCATTGAAAATCATTCAAAATCAAACCCATTGCTATTGAGTTGATTTCTACTTATAGCGACCCTATAGGACAGAGTAGAACTGCCCCATAGGGTTTCCAACGCTGTAACCTTTACAGAAGCAGACTGCCACATCTTTCTCCCACAGAACAGCTGGTGGGTTCGAACTGCAGACTTTTAGGTTAGCAGCCAATTGCTTAACCACTGCACAACCAGGGCCCAGAGAATCATCACTCTCATTATAAATAAAACAACATCGCTGACAATATACAAAGCACTGAATTAGGAATACTCACATTTCTGAAACTAAAAGCCATAAATTTCAGCAAGCTCCCGGGCTTCAATTTCCTCAGCTACAAAGTAAGGTTCACGTAGCATTGCGTGGTTCAGATGAGATACGGTGCTGGAAAATGCTTTGTAAACTGTGGAACTTCATAACGTGAGTGATTTTTATTATGATTACCATTAAATATCATCTAAGTTTTAAAAGCTTTCTAATTTGGCTCTGAGAAGGTCAGTTGGTTCACACTTGCTGAACATTCTGTCCATCCTTAATTAAACAAAATTCCCTGTGCATAGAATTAAATAGAATATACATCGTAACAGTAAGTCCCACAGACACACGCCACACCCACGTCTCGCTATGCAATGTCCTGTTAGGATGTCCAGAGCTTCCACAGTGCACATCTGAGATAATTTTCAGTAGAAAATAGATGCTGTGAAAGTGATTATATCAACGCTGAAGTATTTTGGTAACCAAGAAAAAGTAAATGACCATCAAAACAAGAAATCAAAAGTCTTCCCTGTGTACATTAGAAATCATATCACTAAAAATGGGCTCTATTCTCACAAGCATGAAACAACTCAACAGCATTCCTGCTCACCTTTGGAGTTTGCCTTGGAATTTAAATTATCCTTGTCACAGGCCTTAGACTTTGGTCAGTCTGTATTGTGTCTCCAGACCTCCATACACTCCTAAGTCATGGACTTCAGTTCCTTCAGCGTCTCTTGTGTCTCTAACTTCTCCATCATATGGTGCCATTAAAACATGGCCTTCCCACTCCTGTACATTCCTAACACTGGTGTCTTAGTCATCTAGTGCTGCTGCAACAGAAATACCACAAGTGGGTGGCTTTAACAAAGAGAAGTTTATTCTCTCAGTCCAGTAGGCTACAAGTCCAAATTCAGGGCATCAGCTCCAGGATAAGGCTCTGTCTCGCTCTGTCAGTTCTGGAGAAAGGTTCTTGTGATGCATCAGTCTTTCTTTCGTCCAGGAGCTTCTCTGCATAGGAACTTCAGGTCCAAAGGACGCGCTCTGCTCCAGGCACTGCTTTCTAGGTGGTATGCAGTTCCCATGTGTCTCTGCTCACTTCTCTCTTTTATATCTCAAAAGAGATTGGATTAAGACACTATCTAATCTTGTAAACCTCATCAGTATAACCTCAACACAGTGACAGAATTTACAACACATAAGGAGATCACATATAACCTAATCATAGTGATAGAGTTTACAACACATAAGGAAATCACATCAGAGTACACAATCATACAATACTGGGAATCATGACCCAGCCAAGTAGACAGATATTTTTGGGGGACACAATTCAATCCATGACAATTGGTAACTGGTTTTTCCTCTTTTCTTTGTCTATCTTGCTAGAGATTTGTCAATTTGATTGATCATTCTAAAGAACCAGCTATTGTAAAATTGATACTATCTATTAAAATATCAATATCATTGATTTGTGCTCTTATCCTTATTATGATTTTCCCTCTGCTTGCTTTGGGTTTATTTTGCCCTTCTTTTTTCCAGGTTCTTTAGAAGAGAGCTTAAATTATTGATTTCAGGCTTCGTCTCTTTCCTAATGCATGCATTTAGTGCTATAAACTTCCCTTTCTGCGCTTGTCTTAGTTGTCTAGCACTACTATAACAGAAATACCACAAGTGGATGACTGTTTTCGTTAGGTGCCATCAAGTCCATTCCAACTCATAGTGACCCTATGTACAACAGAACAAAACACTGCCTGGTTCTGCACCATGCTCACAATCATTGCAATGTATGAGTCCATTGCAGCAGCCACTATGTCAACCCATCTCATATACGGTCTTCTTCTTTTTCACTGACCCTCTACTTACCAAGTACAATGTCCTTCTCCATGGACTGGTTCTTCCTGATACCATGTCCAAAGTACTTGAGACGAAGTGTTGTCATCCTCCCTTCTAACGAGTATTTTGACTATACTTCTTCCAATATAGATTTGTTCGTTCTTCTGGTAGTACGTGGTATATTCAAAATTCTTTGCCAACACCATAATTTAAAGGCATCAATTTTTCATTGATCTTCCTTATTCATTGTCCAGCTTTCTCATGCATATGAAGCAATTGAAAATATCATGGCTTGGGTCATGCACATCTTAGTCCTCAAAGTGACATCTTTGCTTTTTAACACTTTAAAGAGGTCTTTTGCAGCAGATTTGCCCAATGCAATATGTTGTTTGATTTCTTGACTGCTGCTTCCATGGGCGTTAACTATGGATCCAAATAAAACGAATTCCTTGACTATTTCAATATTTTCTCTGTTTATCATATTTCTTACTGGTCCAATTGTGAGCATTTTTGTTTTATGTTGAAGTGTAATCCATACTGAAGACCGTAGACTTTGATCTTCATCAGTAAGTGTTTCAAGTTCTCTTCACAGCAAGCAAGGTTGTATCGTCTGCATATTGCAGGTTGATGAGGCGTTTCCTCCAGTCTTGATGTCATGTTCTCCATACAGTCCAGCTTCTCGGATTATTTGCTCAGCATACAGATTGAATAAGTATAGTGAAATAATACAACTCTGGTGCACACCTTTCCTGATTTTAAACTAAACAGTATCCCCTTGTTATGTTTGAACAACTGTTTCTTGGTCTATCTACAGGTTCCTCATGAGCACAATTAAGTGTTCTGGAATTCCCATTGTTTGCTATGTTATCCATAATTTGTTATGATCTATACAGTTGCATGCCTTTGTGTAGTCAATAAAACACAAGTAAACAAACTTCTGGTATCCTCTGCTTTCAGCCAAGATCCATTTGACATCAGCAATCATGTTTCTTGTTCCATGTCCTCTTCTGAATCCAGCTTGAACTTCTGACAGTTCCCTGTTAATGTACTGCTACAACTATTTTTGAATTATCTTCAGCAAAATTTTACTCGCGAGAGTTCCGGCAAAATGGTGCTCTAGGCAGAAGCACCACGCTGTCCCTCCACAGCAAAGATCCGGAAATCTAAGCCAAACAGAGAGTACAACAATCCTGAAACCCTAAAACATCAAATGAAGAGATAAAGAACTCAGCCAAGCACCAAATGGAG
>NW_004444193.1:708666-714815 GCF_000243295.1 Trichechus manatus latirostris
AAAAAAAAAAGAGTTTGAGAAGTTAGAGGGTTGATATGTTGTGGGGTTTTTAACCAATGTCATAAAACAACATGTGTACTTCTGTTTCATGAGAAACTATTTGTTCTGTAAGCCTTCACCTGAAGTACAATTAAAAAAAAATAAAAAAATAATTTTACTCGCATGTAATATTAATAATATCGTTTGACAGTTTCTGCATTCTGTTGGATCACTTTTCTTTGGAATGGGCACAAATATGGATCTCTTCCAGTTGAGTGGCCAGGTAGCTGTCTTCCAAATTTCTTGGCATAGACAAGTGAGCTCTTCCAGCATTGCATCAGTTTGTTGAAACATCTCAGTTGGTATTCCATTAATTCGTGGACCCTTGCTTTTCACCAATGCCTTTAGTGCATCTTGGACTTCTTTCTTCAGTACCATCAGTTCTTGATCAAACAAACAGAAATTTATTTTCTCACAGTTTGGGTGGCTAGAAGTCCGAAATCAGGAAGCTAGCTCTAGGGTAAGGCTTTCTTTCTGTGTCAGTTCTAGGGATAAATATTTGTCTCTTCAAGCTTCTGTTTTCTGGTTCCTTGGAGAACTCCATGTGGCTTGGCATCTCTCTCTCACATCTCAGCTTGCTTAATCTGCTCCTTTTTTATCTTGTAAAAGATTGATTCAAGACACACCTTATACTAATCCTGCCTCATTAACATAACAAAGACAACCCATTCACAAATTGTTTTATAACCATAGACACAGAGCTTAGGATTTACAACACATATCTTTGGGGGATACAATTCAATCCACAACAGTGCTGCTTTGGTTGTATCTCAAAAATTTTGATATCCTGTATTTTTTTTTCATTCAGTTCAGTGTATTTTTTTTTATTTCCCTAGAGACTCCAAAGAGATTAATGTTAGATCATTTTTTACAGTTCCACAGATCTTTGGGGTTCTTTTCTTTTTTTCCAGTCTATTTTCTCTCTGCTGTTCAGATTAGGTAATTCAGTATTGTTCTATCTTCTAGTTCACTGAGTGTTTCCTCTGTCCCCTCCACTCTGCTGTTGAACCATCCACTGAGCTTTTTATTTCAGTTATTATGTTTTGCAGTTCCAGAATTTCCATTTTTTTCTTTACATCTGTTGTTTCTTGATGAGGTTTTCTATTTTTTCATTTATTTTGAGTGTTTGTAATTGCTGATTGCAATACTTTTAGCATGACTGCTTAGTCAGGTAATTCTTACATATCTATCATCTCAGTGTTGACATCTATTGATTTGTCCTTTTCATTCAGTTTGAGATCTTCCTCATTCTTGGTATTGGGCAAGGTTGGGAGTTCTGGCTACCCACATGGTTTCATTAGTACTGCAGTTAAGGTGACCTTGCTACTGCTGGACAACGGTAAAAGTCTTGCCTCTTCACTAAACCTCCTCTGGCACCACCCCAGCAGGGAGGGAAAGGGGCACCTATTTCTTGTTGGGGGGGGTGGAAGTCCAGGTTTCCCACATAGAATCTATATTATTTTAAAAACCAGTATTGCATTCATTGTCACTCAAGTTCACTGTTCATTTGTTTTTTAAGAATAATATTTATTATTTGAAAATTATAGCAAGAACAAATAGGATCAGTTCAAAATCATATCATAAGTAAATTTTTTTAAAAATCATATAAATTTATGATGTAATTTTCCTTCATAAAACCCTTTAATAACTTCCAAGTTCTTATGAGATGCATAACTTCAGTGGCATGCAGCCTCCTCAGTGATCTGGCCCTGGTCTACCATTCTGGTTTCATATCCTACCATTTCTCTACATATTTTCTACATATTCCGAGGGCATTACCAGAATTACTGCCGAAGTATTATTTTTTAAATTGTTTTTATTAGTCTATTTCATCAGATCCAAGATTCCTCTGATTATAATACATTGCATTATTTTATGTAAACAACTAAGAAAGAAAACACTGATCATTATATAATACTATCAATTTTCAAGTGCATCTCAATTTCAGAAATATTAAAACCCTTTTGTGATCCATGGTACATATGGTATCCCAACCACTTTTTTTTTGAAAGTTTACAGTTCAAGTTAATTTTTCATTTAAATATTTATACACGTATTGTTTTGTGACCACTTTTTATGCCTCTGGAGTTCTTTGGGAAGGAGGTAGCCTGATTTTATCATGTTTAGTCTCAAGGTGGGAGCCTTTTGAAATGTGTGAAACTCAATAACCCTGAGTTGGAGCCTCATTTTTGTGTAGATTGAGCATTGTCTTAGGTGATACCTCCTAGATGTGTGAATTTTCTAAACTTTTGACTAGTTTGCCTTTATTTCTGTGAGATAAGCCTCCTCACTATGCTTCCCAGTTACTATGTTCCTGTGAGAATGTACTTATCAAGGGAATAAACTATTCTTAGTCTTCATTAAGTCTTAGTGGCCATTTTCTCCTTTATGCCATTCATTGTTTCCAGATGTTACTGGCTCCCTGCTTTTCTAGCTTCTGAATAGTAAATAATGCCTTTTCAATAAGGAGTAATGTATTGCAGTGGTATTTTTCAAGAGACTCGAACTCCTGTAAGTTATTCTTACCCTACATTCAATCTTAGGGCCCAGTCATTGCTTCTACATGTAGTAGGTGGAATACACTGCTGAGAGCAGTTCTGCAATATTCCAGAGCAGCTGTTTCTGCTTCTTAGCTGTTAGTACTGCTTTTGCTGTAATGAAGAATACCTAGTAGCAATTATGCATTTTCCTGAGATTCAAATTCCTTTAGTTTTATTTATTTGGCCTACAAGTACTGTTTTTGCAGTAATGAAGAATGCATTGTAGCGGTAATTTTCCTGAGACATAAAAAATCCTTGGCTTTATTTGTTTGGGCTGTAAGTATTGCTTTTGCAGTAAGGAAGAATTCACTGTACCGTGATTTTTTTTTTTTTTTTTTTTTTAGTTGTGCTTTAGTATAAAGTTTACAGAGCAAATTAGTTTCTCATTAAACAATTAATACACATATTGTTTTGTGACATTGATTGCCAACCCCGCAACAGGTCAATACTCTCTACTTCTCAACTTTGGGTTCCCCATTTCTATTCATCCAGCTTTCCTGTCCCCTCCTGCCTTCCTGTCTTTGCTCCTAGGCTGGTGTCTCCATTTAGTCTTGCATACATGGTTGAATTACGTGTGTTATTGTTTGTTTTACAGGCCTGTCTAATCTTTGGCTGAAGGGTAAACTTCAGGAATGACTTCAGTACTGACTTAAAAGGGTGTCCAGGGGCCATACTCTCGGGGTTTCTCCAGTCTCTGTCAGACCCGTAAGTCTGGTCTTTTGTGTGTGTGTGTGTATGAGCTTCAATTTTGTTTTACAATTTTCTCCAGCTCTGTCTGGGGACTTCTATTATGATCCCTGTCAGAGTAGTCTGAACAGCAGAGAGAAAATAGACTGGAAAAAAAGAAAAGAACCCCAAAGATCTGTGGAACTGTAAAAAATGATCTAACATTAATCTCTTTGGAGTCTCTAGGGAAATAAAAAAAAATACACTGAACTGAATGAAAAAAAAATACAGGATATCAAAATTTTGGAGATACAACCAAAGCAGCACTGTTATGGATTGAATTGTATCCCCCAAAGATATGTGTTGTAAATCCTAAGCTCTGTGTCTATGGTTATAAAACAATTTGTGAATGGGTTGTCTTTGTTATGTTAATGAGGCAGGATTAGTATAAGGTGTGTCTTGAATCAATCTTTTACAAGATAAAAAAGGAGCAGATTAAGCAAGCTGAGATGTGAGAGAGAGATGCCAAGCCACATGGAGTTCTCCAAGGAACCAGAAAACAGAAGCTTGAAGAGACAAATATTTATCCCTAGAACTGACACAGAAAGAAAGCCTTACCCTAGAGCTAGCTTCCTGATTTCGGACTTCTAGCCACCCAAACTGTGAGAAAATAAATTTCTGTTTGTTTGATCAAGAACTGATGGTACTGAAGAAAGAAGTCCAAGATGCACTAAAGGCATTGGTGAAAAGCAAGGGTCCACGAATTAATGGAATACCAACTGAGATGTTTCAACAAACTGATGCAATGCTGGAAGAGCTCACTTGTCTATGCCAAGAAATTTGGAAGACAGCTACCTGGCCACTCAACTGGAAGAGATCCATATTTGTGCCCATTCCAAAGAAAGTGATCCAACAGAATGCAGAAACTGTCAAACGATATTATTAATATTACATGCGAGTAAAATTATTTGCAGATGTAACCTTTTCTTATTATTATTACTCCTTATTTTATGGTCTTAATAGTCCCTTCCACCACCCGCCCGTCAGTTTTTCCTACTACGTGGCTTATGGGTTGCTATAATACTGGAAGCTATGCCACTGGTATTTCAAATACCAGCAAGGTCACCTATGGTGGACAGGTTTCAGTAGAGCTTCCAGACTAAGACAGGCTAGGAAAAAAGGCCCAGCAATCTACTTCCAAAAATTAACTAATTAACACCCTATGGATCACAGCAGAATATTGTCTGATAGAGTACTGGAAGATAAGCCGCCTAAGTTGTAATTTACTCAAAATGCACACTGCCAGAATTTCAAGCCAGATTCAGAAGAGGACGTTGAACAAGGGATATCATTGCTGATGTCTTGGCTGAAAGTAGAAAATACCAGAAAGATGTTTACCTGTGTTTTATTGACTATGCAAAGGCATTCAACTGTGGATAACATTGCAAAGAATGGGAATTCCAGAACACTTCATTGTGCTCAAGAGAAACTTGTACATAGACCAAGAGGCAGTAGTTTGAACAGAATAAGCGGATACAAAAACAAAAATTCCAACTCATAGCCACCCTATAGGACAGAGTAGAACTGCCCCATAGGGTTTGCAAGGAGTGGCTGGTGAATTCAAACTACTGACTTTTTTGGTTAGCAGCCAAGCTCTTAATCACTACACCACCAGGGCTCCAAGGGATTACTGTGTGGTTTAAAATCAGTAAAGATGTGCATCAAGGTTGTATTCTTTCACCATACTTATTCAATCTGCATGCTGAGAAAATAATTCAAGAAGCTGGATGATGTGAAGAACACAGCATCAGGACTGGAAGAAGACTCATCAACAACCTGCAATATGCAGATGATGTAAGCTTGCTTGCTCAAAGTGAAGAGGACTTCAAGTACTTTTTTTTTTTTTTAAATAATATTGTGTTGTATTTTCAGTGAAAGTTTATACAGCAAATTAGGTTCTCATTTGATAATTTCTATATAAATTGTTCAGTGACGTTAGTTACATTTTTCATAATGTGTCAACATTCTCTTTAATTCCATTCTGGTTGTTCTGTTTCCACTGCTCTAGTTTCCCTGCACCTTCATCTTTGGTTTAGAGTAATTTTTGGTCTCATATAGATGGGTTTTGTTTTGTTTTTTTTTTTTGTACTTTAGATGAAGGTTTACAGAACAAACTAGCTTCTCATTAAACAATTAGCACGCATACTGTTTCATGACACTGGTTAACAACCCCATGACATGTCAATATTCTCCCTTCTTGACCTTGGATTCCCTATTACCATCTTTCCTGTATCCTTCTGCCTTCTAGTCCTTGCCCCTGGGTTGGTGTGCCCCTTTAGTCTCATATTGTTTTATGGGCCTGTCTAATCTTTGGCTGAAGGGTGAAACTTGGGAGTGACTTTATTTCTGAGCTAAAAGGGTGTCCAGGGGCCATACTCTCAGGGTCTCTCCAGTCTCTGTCAGGCCAATAAGTCTGATCTTTTTTTGTGAGTTAGAAATATGTTCTACATTTTTCTCCAGCTCTGTCCGGGACCCTCTATAGTGATCCCAGTCAGAGCAGTCAGTGGTGGTAGTTGGACACCATCTAGTTGTACTGGACTCAGTCTGGTGGAGGCCGTGGTAGTTGTGGTCCATTAGTCCCTTGGGTTAATCTTTCCCTTGTACCTTTAGTTTTCTTTGTTCCCCCTTACTCCCAAAGGGGTGAGACCAGTGGAGTATCTCAGATGGCTGCTCCCAGGCTTATAAGACCCCAGATGCTACTCACCAAAGTAGAATGTAGAACATTGTCTTTATAAACTATGTTATGCCAGTTGAGCTAGATGTTCCCTGAGACCACAGTCCCCACAGCCCTCTGCCCAGCAATTCGCTCCCTCAGGGAGTTTGGATGTGTCTATGGAACTTCTA
>NW_004444193.1:716377-758549 GCF_000243295.1 Trichechus manatus latirostris
TGCAGTAGTGTTTTGTAGTTTTCTTTGTATAGGTCTTTTACATCCCTGGTTAGATTGATTTCCAAGTATTTTATTTTTTTAGGGGCTATTACAAATAGTATTGTTTTCCTGATATCCTTTTCATTCTTCTCTTTAGTGGTGTATAGGGATCCAACTGATTTTTGTATGTTTATCTTGTATCCTGTTACTCTGCTGAATCTTTCTATTAGTTCCAGTAGTTTTCTCATGGAGTCTTTAGGGTTTTCCATGTATAGTATCATATCATCTGCAAACAGGGACAGTTTAACTTCTTCATTACCAATTTGGATGCCCTTTATTTCTTTTTCTTGCCTTAGCTAGATCTTCCAGCACAATGTTAACTAGGAGTGGTGATAAAGGGCCTCCTTATATTGTTCCTGTTCTCAAGGGGAATATTTTCAGCCTCTCTCCATTAAGAATGATGTTGGCTGTTGGTTTTTCATAGATGCCCTTTATTATGTTGAGACATTTCCCCTCTATACCTATTTTATTGAGTTTTTATCAGGAATGGGTGTTGGACTTTGTCAAATGCCTTTTTTGCATTGATTGAGATGATCATGTGATTCTTTTCCTTCCTTTTATTTATGTGGTGGATTACATTGATTGATTTTCTAATGTTGAACCATCCTTGCATATCTGGTATGAATACTACTTGGTTGTGGTGTATTATTTTTTTGATATGATGTTGAGCTAGATGTTCCCTGAGACCACAGTCCCCACAGCCCTCTGCCCAGCAATTCACTCCCTCAGGGAGTTTGGATGTGTCTATGGAACTTCTATGATCTTGCCTTGTACAAGTTGTGCTGGCTTCCCCAGTATTCTGTACCGTCTTACCCCTCACCAAAATTACCATTAATCTATCGTCTATTTAGTATTTTTCCATCCCCTCCCCTTCTCTCCCTTGTAACCATCAAAGATTGTTACTGTTTGTGTGGCTAGAATTTTGTTGAGAATTTTTGCATCTATATTCATGAAAGATATTGGTCTGTAATTTTCTTTTTTTTGTAGCGTCTTTGCCTGGTTTGGGTATCAGGGTTATGCTGGCTTTATAGAATGAATTCAGAAGTATCACTTCCTTTTCTATGTTCTGAAATAGTTTGAGTAGTACTGGTATAAGCTCTTCTCTGAATGTTTGGTGGAGTTCTCCAGTGAAGCCATGTGGGCCAGGGCTTTTTTTGTTGTTGTTGGGAGTTTTTTTTACTACCTTTTCAATCTCTTCTGTTGTTATGAGTCTGTTCATATTTTCAATATCATTTTGTGTTAGTTTGGGTAGGCAGTGTGTTCCTAAAAATTTGTCCAGTTCCTCTAGGTTTTAAAATTTGTTGGAGTATAGTTTTTCATAATACTCTATTAGTTCCCTTTTATTTCAGTTGGGTCTGTTGTAATGCTCTTATTTGATTTCTTATTTGGGTTATTTGCATCCTCTTGTGTTTTTCTTTTGTCAGTTAGGCCAGTGGTTTGTCGATTTTATTGATCCTTTCAAAGAACCAACGTATGGCTTTGCTGATTATTTCTATTGTTTTTCTATTCTCTATTTCCTTTATTTCTGCTCCGATCTTTATAATTTCCTTTCTTCTGGTGGCTGTGGGTTGAAGCAGTTATTGATGAAGATCAAAGACTACAGCCTTCACTATGAAATACACCTCAACATAAAGAAAAGAAAAATCCTCAGAAAAATGGACAATAAGCAACATCATGATAAATGCAGAAAATATTGAAGTTATCAAGGATTTCATTTTACTTGGATCCACAGTGAATGCCCGTGGAAGCAGCAGTCAAGAAATCGAACAATGTATTGCATTGAGCAAATCTGTTGCAAAAGACTTTTTTAAAGTGTTAAAAAGTAAAGCTGTCACTTTGAGGACTAAAGTGCACCTGGCCCACACCATAGTATTTTCAAACACCTCATATGCATGTGAGAGCTGGACAATGAATAAGGAAGACCAAAGAAGAATTGATGAATATGAATTAAGGTGTTGGTGAAGAATATTGAATATAACATGGACTGCCAGAAAATGAACAAGTCTGTCTTGGAAGAAGTACAGCCAGAGTGTTCCTTGTAAGCAAGGAGGGGGAGACTTCTTACATACTCTGACATATTATCAGGAGGGACCAGTCTGAAGAAGGACATCATGCTCAGTAAGGTAGAGGGTCAGCAAAAAAGAGGAAGAGCCTCGACGAGATGGATTGATACAGTGGCTGCAACAATGAGCTCAAACATAACAATGATTGTGAGGATGATGGAGGACCGAGCAGTTTTCTTTCTGTTGTGCATAGGGTAGCTATGAGTCAGAACCGACTCAACGGCACAAAACAGCAACAACAACAGTGGTACTTACCCACAGTTATTTACTTAGCTTTCCAAATTCAACCGGGATACAAAGAGTTAAAATGTATATACCACCATTTTCTCCTAACAGTCTCTTATTAAAGAAATTCTATTTTTCTAAACAACGTAGGATAGAAGACTCTTTAAATATGACCTTTTATCTGTATGCAACCATAATAACCTTTTCTCCAACCAACCTTGTAAATTGATATTCTCTTTATTTTCCTCTCTTACCAGAATGTCATCACGTAGCACAAATGACAAAAGGAAAAAAAAAAAATGCCTGAGCATTGGAGCACAAAGTCATTTTGTGGATCTCCTTCCTCCTATTTAGTCTTCAAGGTGGTACAAATATTTAACTCTTTGTTTCACTCTTTTTCTTTAGATTTAGAATGAAGAGATGATTGGCTGCTAGAATGTTAATATATACCTGCAGATGTATACAAGCAATAAATAAAGTTGTTAACATGAATTCTTTCTGCTACTTGCCTTTCATTCTGCCTCTGTGTGAACAGCTCTGTTTCACATAGAATAGCTCCAATTACTAGGGTATTGCATCGTATATTGGGTCAAATCTTGTTTCTACTCAGATGGCCTTAGTTTTGACCTCTGGCATTGGGCAGTGAGGCCAAACACTTCACAACATTTTTTCCCCTAAACTTGACTAGTTTCTTTAATGCTTCTTCACACAGCATGGAATTAAGCTTGTCTGGCTGACTAATTAGTGCTTAAAATGTAGCATCTAGGATGGAATACAATACTCTAGATGTGTTCTAGAAAGTTTACAATGGATTATCATTTATACATTTATTTATCCCACATGCATGTCCTACATTCCTTGCTTTTCTTCTACATTTGTATTACTATAGTTTAAAAATATATTTGATTTTGGAGGTAGCCATAACATACTATTAACAGACAATGTTTTTTCTCTCAAATTTCTTTTTATGAAATTTCCTCTCTTTAGTTTTGAACCATCATTGTCTATTCAGTAATATAAATTTTGAATTCACAGTATTTCATCTAACAGAATCATTGCTCCATTTGCATTTGAGTCATCTGAAAATTTTGTATGACCCAAAGTTCTTTAAGTAGATTCCTGACAGACAGCGCCGTTTGTGTGCTCAGAGCTTATCAGAATGTCTGGTACATAATAGGTATTCAATAGAAATAGAATGAATTAATTCTTGAATGAATGGATAGTCTTTAATATTAAAGTCAGTCAAAAACCACGTTGATCTACTTTCCTTAAATGTCTTTTCTTTTTCCCTATTTCCCTGTCTCATAAAATGAGATAATCATCTTTTCTTATTACCCAAATTCTGAACCTTGGAGTTGATTTTGATGGCAGCTTTTTCTCACCCCCAACATCCAATCATTCACCACCTTTACCTCCCCAATGTTGGTTGCATCACTCTAGCTTTTTCGATTCTAGTGAGAGATTCTACTTCAATCTCTCATTAAGAACAGTGACATTAATAGCTTTTATTGCTAATGAGACGCTTGTCTCATGATATCAGAGTCCCCTTTATGAGTTGTCTTTACTTACTGGAAGTATGCTATTTGCGGAGTTATTCCCTTTTCCAGACAAACTGTCACATCAGTGAGTACATTTGCTCAAACAGCTGCACTTAACAGCAGGAATCACACATGGCATCACAACAGTGAACTGCCAGCAATCTACCAACACAGTTCTAAATTCAGGGCAGAAATTAAGCAGATTGCATATAAATACCCAAAATGTTTATGCCTATTTATCTGCACACACACCAAATGTTAGATCTATTCCATATTTACTAACAGAACCAATGGTGCGAGGCACTGTATATAAAATGAATCAGGCACAATCCCTGTTCTCAAGTTCACAGTCATGGCATAAAAGCAGATATTGGGGAGAAAAAATCCAACATGCGTTATCCATAATGATGTAACTATGTGCAAAGTGTAGGAAAGGTTGTCTGAGTACTAGGACCTTTGAAAATAATGTTTTAGGAAAAGGTACAGGAATGGAACTAACATTCATCATGTTCCTTTTCTATGTGAGGCATTCTGCTGAAAGTTTGTTCATATTGTTTTATATGTAATAGGAAATATATGAATAACTAATGCTAAAATTTCTTAATGAATAGAAAAATAATGCTGATGTTTTGGACCAAGAAAACTACTATGAAGTTTGTATCAATGACTTCTAGACAAGATGACTTCTAGTAAGATATACTACCTCTGTTCCAAACACATAGCAATGATAGATAACATATGGAAACATAAAGCCAAAAAGACAGAGTTGGAACAAGACAAATAGTTCAGTTTTAACCTGGGCTTTCAAGAATGCATAGCCTTGGGCAAAGGCTTACTGCTTTATTAGATATTACAATTCTATGAAGCAGAAACAAAGAAAAAGAGGAACGAGACAGGAAAGGAGGAAAAATCTGTTTAAGGTATTAAGCTTGACTGATAGATCCATCTCAGGAGACTCTTCTGAGAAGCTGTAGAAATGACTTTCCAATCCATGGAAGGAAGAAAGAAGAATTTATTTTCAGGTTCCCATCTCCCATTTGGAGCCCTGGTGGCGCCATGGTTAAGGGCCATGGCTGTTAACCAAAAAGTGGGCAGTTTGAATCCACCAGCCACTCCTTGGAAACTCTATTGGGGCAGTTCTACTCTGTCCTATAGGGTTGCTATGAGTCGGAATCAACTTGACGACAACGAGTTAGTAGTTAGTTGTCTCTCACTGGTCAAAGCTATACTACACAGGTCTCTGAGTATCCCCCACCCACCCCTCACACACCGTGCTGGCTTGTGCATGATCAAGACAATAGCATCACCTGCCTCTCTCCAACAGGGAGCAGCAGGGCAGGAGGTGAAAGAGCACAACTTGAGTGCTATTTGGTTGCACCTGTATGAAGACTGTTTGGGTTCTACAAACAGAATTGGTCATCACAGCAGGGGCTCTGGCAAGAATGAGCAAAGGTCAGCAAGAATGAGTAGTCAAAGGTCCCAGAGACAAGTTATAATGAGAGGATCTGAAGTGTCTGAAATGGCTAAGAGTTATCTGTTATCATCTCTATAGACTTGAAATACAAAGTAGCAATTAGAGCTAAAGTCACTGCTGCTAGAATTTGGGTCTGGATGCAGACAGTGGTAGCCTCCATCACACATGACAGTGACCATCACAAAATGCAGGACAGTGTTTACCCCTAGGGAGGGAGGGAAACAGGAGCAGGAAGCAGGATGCCGCAGTTCAACAGTGACCATAGTGTTTTATTTCTTCAAAAGAAAATATGGCAAAATATTACAAATGTATAAAACTGAATGTTGGGTACATGGATACTTTCTATATTAGTCTCTTCGTTTTTTTGTATATTTGAAGGATAGTTAATAAATAATACAAGTGATCATAAACCTTTACTGATCATTTTAATTTACCAATTATTTCCATTTGGAATGCTTTGTAGGTATTTGATTCCTAAAGTCATATGTTTTAGTGGATGATAGTCCCCTCTAGTTTCTATTTGTGAAAAATCAGTATGATTTTAGAGATTATTTTTTTGTTAACAAAAGCATCAAAGGAAACAGAATATTTTCTATAATATATTTCTATCTCTGAGTTAAATTTTAAGACATTATTAGAAGTTTGAAAGGTGACTTGTATAGATTCTATCACTCAGTTCTTTCATTTTTACCTGGAGGGTAGGTGGTTTCTTTTATTCACACAATTGTTTAGTACAAAAATTGAATGATACCCAGAATACCATCTCTAAGTCTTTCCATTAAAATGTTCTGCCTTGTTGCTCTCCAACAGTGTTTTGACGTCGTTCTATTAGGAAGCAGGTGTACACGTGTGAAATCACTTCTCCAATCTTATCATTCTTCCACTTCCATGCTTTTATACCCTATATCTATGAAGACCCATTTTTTCCCTTTCACCTTCAACCGTGTACCTTCAAAAAGAAGTTGTCAGTTTTGCTTCCCAACCAAAGAGCGATTAAATGTTTGAATACTTCTGCTGAACAGAACTCAAGAGTATATAGTGACCATTTAATCTGACCAATCTCCTTTTGACGGCCCAAATGAGATTACTTTTCTCAGTAGAATACTCATCACACTTCCTTCAGCAATAGAAAAATCCATCTCACTGATTTCTCCTGGCTTTCACAGCTAATACTTGACAAGGTCTGGGGCAGGATTATTTTAAGCCTCTTTGAGAACACAGGAAAACCAGACTGTAAATATAATTAATGATTTCTTTCTACATTTTCTAGGAGACATTTGTTTTTCTGGAAGATTGGTTTCTGAGAGCAAGCAAAGGAGAAGAGGTATAGAGAGAACGGGAAAACTAAAAGAATGCAGGAAAAAGCGTGAGGCCCATTACAAGGATTTTTAATCTCTTTGCAAAAGCAATTGAGCAGAGGCATACCTGAAGTATTTGACACCCAGAGAGGATCATTAATTAATAGCCCCCACCCTAAGCAACAAAATTAATTTCAGTGATAATCATGAAATGGAATGATTAATATCCAAAAAAAGATACGAAGATAGTAAACTTTTTTATTAAATTTTATTAAATATCACGCCACTAAAAATAAATAAATTTTAATCAAACTAGAATGACTACAACTACTAAACCATACTGATGAATGTTTTTTCTTGCTTAGTTCTTTTGTCTTAAAGCAACTAACATATATTAAAAAGAGGAATAAAGTTCAATTTTAAAGATATTATTTTAATTGAAAAAAATCCTTCATGTAAGGATGTAAAATTTGCACTTATCAAAAAAAAAAAAAGTACATCTGATTGTCTGCACTCCCTTTCATTGTTTTAAACCTTAAACACAAGCAAAAACTCAAAGTGGTTACAAAGAATGACTGAATTGAAATAACTCAAGTTCTAGCTCTTTGTCTTCACACAGATTGTGCCTCCATTGCTTGTTCGTAATCTATTGTTTAAATGCAGGAATATGTATTACCCCAGGGGTTGAAGACACAAACTCTGCCCTGAGCAAGTCTGGAGGATGCTGAACCTTTGCAAACAAACTCTGACAGCAAGGTATTTAGCTAATTTCACTTGTGTCAGAGCCTGACTGTATAAGTAGTAGTATTCCATGGAGAATACAATATAGAATATAACATCTATTAAAGGGTAAGTAATAAAACTGTGCTAATTTGAAGTTTGGAAACCCTGGTGGCATAGTGGTTAATTGCTACAGCTGCTAACCAAAAGGTCAGCAGTTCAAGTCCACCAGGCGCTCCTTGGATACCCTATGGGGCAGTTCTCCTCTGTCCTATAGGGTCGCTATGACGGCAACGGGTTTAATTTGAAGTTTAGAACGCACACCAACAAATTTTATCACTGACATTGTTTACAGTTGCCAATTGCATGGTGATAATAAAAGCAAATCATTTTTTGGTTAGTTATATTATTGTTTTTAGCTTTTCTACAGATCATTCACCCCCTGATTGCCTGTATCTAGCATAGACTTTTCTGCCTCCACTCTTGATCCACCACTGCAGGTGAGTTGATATCTTGGGTTTTTTGTTTGTTTGTTTTGTTTTTCCTGATAACAGAGGGAAATTAAGCCTGTAATGGAGATTGTATACTGATGGCCATGCCTTGATCAAGCCCTTCTAACGCATTTAGGGTACACTGGAGGCAAATATATTGACCAGCATGGATATCTGAACAAGTAACTAGTATTAATATTAAATATACTATTTTCATCTGTCTAGATTGTTTTTTCCAAAACTTCTAAAATGAATGTGTATTACTTTCATTGACATTAATTTAAGAAAAAAGTAAGATTACAAATAAAGCACTCCCAATCTAAACTCTGTTCAGTTCAATCTACATGCTCTCTTCCTGTTTCCCTTTCAGATTTTAAAGAAAAGTGGCAATGTTTCTTCCCACATGAAGGTAGAGAGGTTTCTTGCTATCTATTCCCTAGGGTTATGAACATTTTTGAAACCCATGTTGCTGACTATACCAAAGGACCAGGACTCCTTGCTTGTTATAATTTATATCATTATTTTTGCATTTAAAAATGTAACAGGTGTGCTCAGATTAGTTTATGGTAAAAACAGAAATGTGAACACAAATATAAAATGGGTATAGGAAAATCTTGTATAGGATTCTTGTCACAAAGACTATAAATCTATTTTTAAACTTCACGGCCTCTAGGAACATTCCTAAACTAATTAAGAGGCTCCCTGGGGTTTGAATGAGTGGGACTGGTAGAGTGATTGGGTAATTAGAAGAATATTCAAAGGTAAGATATCCTTTACAACAATAGCTCTCAACCTTAGACGCCCACTGGAATCACCTGGGGACCTTTTCAATATACTGATGCCTAAGTCCTACTGCCAGAGATCCTGATTTAATTGGTCTGACATGTAGCCTGACTATAGGAAATTTTAACCTTCCGCTCACCCTGACTCCAATATGCTGCCAAAATTAAGAACCACTGCTTTAGAAATTGCTTCTCTGTCCTTGCTCTGTCTAGAAATTTCTATTTAGGAGGGACTTAGATGCAGAAAGGTGAAAGCTAGGAGATTAAAGAACATGTCCTAAAGCTGTGTTGGCATCTCAGACCCATAGATTTTACTCAGATTGTATTATCTAGGGATGATTAGAGGTTGTTATTTTGATTGGTGGAAAATGACTCCTGCCACCTACCCTCAGCAGTATCCATGTAGAAGGAACTTTGAACTCAAGCAGATCTTGGCTTGAATTATGACCTTGGTGGCCATGGAAGTGCACCACTCAGCTCTCTCTTCAAGAGAACTTACTCCAGGGGTCACAGTTAATTGACAGCCTCCCACTGTCCATAGCTTTGGATTCACCCCAAACTTACACCAAGTCCTCACTTTCTCTAGGCTGCTCCCAACCAACAATTGCACATGGCAGGGGTACTAGAACCAGTTCTTTTCCTACACAACGCAGGACTCCTCTAAGGGACCACGTTTGCTCAAGGCCTCCACACAAACCTGAGGTTTTCTCAGAACTGCATGCAGTCTGAGGCTTTCTTGCCCAGTCCTCCTTCCTTCCCTCTCTCCTTTCCCAGGTGTCAGACCTGCATCGTGGTCTGAAGCCTTTCCTGTTCCCTCCCTCTTTCTCCTTCACAGGCACTTCCCTCAATAAAGCTTTTGCACATCTAATTCTATCTTTGTTTCTGCTTCTCAAAGGACCCCAACTGAGACATGACTAATACTATTTGATATTAGGCAGCTAATGACCTTCCATGAGCCTCAGTTTCCTCATATGTTAAAATTAAGGGAATAAAAATTATAAAGGATAATGTAAAGATAAAATGAGATATGTTATCCATGAACAGAGTAGCTGACTTCTTCTTGCAAATAGCAGAAATTAACAAATATTGATATCTCTTTTCAGCTTTCATGAACAAGTAAACTTCCCGCACATAATTGAGCATTTTTCTGGATTGATGTTTTATGCACTGTTCCTGTGCCTAAGACATGGTGCATGATGAATGGGATAAGAAATACAGAAAAATAAAGGGGTTTCTAAAGACAAATGCCAAGTAAAGATCATAGTAAAGACATATTACCACATATGTGCTATTATTCACCTGATCTGAGATAGATGCACAGAATAAAAATAAAATCAGGGGGAGGGATTTTTCCATATGCATATTGCATATACATATTTATTAAATACCACATATGAAGTTTTTTGTCTGTTAAACTTGTTCTCAAATTCAGATAAAAAAACAAGGAATGCATGAATGCTGTCAACATCTCTGAGCCTAAGGATAAACCCTGCAGGTTTTTTTCTGCTCAGCTTCGAAGGTTTAAATTTGCAAGAAATCATTCACAGTCCATACATATCCAGAAAGCCTTGCTGCCCACAGAAACTTGCCAGCAGACACCATTCAGGGATCTTGCAAATAAGCTGACTGCACTATCAAAAGAAGTTGGGGGAAAGGAAGTGGGAGTAGAGAGAATTATATTACTTGTTGTTCCAAAATATGAACAAGAGTGAAAAACTGATTTTAAAATAAATCAGTTCTGCTATAAGGTACATCTGCATTCCTAGAAATTACCACACAATGCAAAATGCACAATAAAAACTACAGAGATTATGAGAAAATAGAATTAAGGGTACAACACTCAAAACCATCAGTGACACATTAAAAATCAAGACAGGAGCCTAATAAATATGGTAACACAGTTTTATACATATGAAATGGTTGTGAAATACACAAATACTACAATAAATATGGCACTTTACCTTGAAAAAGTCCAGACATTTGCAGGAAGGTTATAGGTTGTATATTACTGCGAAGTAATGGAAGAAGGGTTATCTGAAACGGGCAGGAAAGTTTTCATGTCAGATATGGGTAGGTGTGACTCATAACATATGGTGAACTGAGGTAACCAGTAAATATTTGAATTGTGTGTGTTTGTGTGTGTGTGTGTGCATCTTTGCTACACAGCTGGGCTCAGCTGGCTGCAATTTTCGGCATGCTCCTATGTAAAACAAAATTGTGCAGAAGCAAAGGCAAAATATGTGTTTTATTCAAATTGTCCCTTAATATATCAATTACGTTGAAGCAATTTCACATTTTCAAAATAAGTACTATAGCGAAACTTAACCATACACTGCAAGTCCCATAAGGGAAAAAAAAAAAAAAACTATTTCTTCATTGAAAAGTGATACTTCATTAAGACTTAAAAGAATGCATCATTGAACTAACCATTTTTTTTTAGTGACCAAAAATAAAAAGTTGTTAATTAATCTTCTGGATAAAATCTTTATATAAACTATATTCATATAGAATAGGACAGAGACAGGAACATTTCACAATATTGTTTTATTTTTTTAACAAGCTATTACTGATAATATCATTTGCTACTGTGATGGATTGTGTTGTGTCCCCCGAAAATATGTGTTGTAAATCCTAACCACTGGACTTGTTGATGTAATCCCATTTGGGAATAGAATTTTCTCTGTTATGCTAATGAGACTATATCAGTGTAGCGTGTGCCTTAAGCCAATCGCTTCTGATATATAAACAGGCAGATTAGCACACAAGCAAGGAAGCACAGATGGGAAGATAGGGGCCACACCACATGAAGATAACCAAGGAACCAAGGAACTGAAGCTGAAAAGAGAGAAAGACTTTACCCCCGAGCCAACAAAGAGAGAAAGAGCCTCTACAGCTGGTGACCTAAATTTGGATTTCTAGCCTCCTAGGGCAGTTCTGGAAACCCTAGTGGCGTAGTGGTTAAGAGATACAGCTGCTAACCAAAAGGTCGGCAGTTCAAATCCACCAGGTGCTCCTTGGAAACTCTATGGGGCAGTTCTACTCTGTCCTATAGGATCGCTATGAGTCGAAATCAACTACATGGCAACCGGTTTGGTTTTTTTTCTGGGCAGTTCTACTCAGCCCTATGGGTCACTATAAGTTGGAATTGATTCAAAAGCAATGGAACGTAATGGAATACTGTAAGAAAGGGCCCTGATGGCCCAGTGGTTAAGTGTTTGGCTGCTAAGCAAAAGGTCAGCAGTTCAAATCCACCAGCCACTCCTAGAAAACCCTATGGGGCAGTTCTACTCTGTCCTATAGGGTCGCTATGAGTTGGAATCAACTTGACCGCAACAGGTTATGGGTTATACCACAAGAAAAAAAATTTCTTTTGTTAAAGCCATCCACTTGTAGTATTTCTGTTATAACAACACCAACTAAGACCACTACCATGATAGAAAGACTTTGCCTCTTCATGATAGAAAAAGAAAAACAAAGATGGGTAAGTGGGAGGAATTCATTCCTCTAAAGTTCCCAAATATACATATCTCTTTCCTTCGTATCTAGAGTTGATGTTACTAACATTTCCCTATGGTCGATTTTCCATCTTTGTCAGTTTCCACGCACTTCACACAAATCTAGACAATCACCAGCTTCTGGCACCTCTCGTTAAGAGAACAAAACTGGCTTTAGTCCCACTTGGCCGTTCATTAATTTGGTGACTATCTTAGTTACCTAGTGCTGCCATAACTGGAACACCTCAAGTGAGTAGCTGTAAAGAACAAAAATTTCTTTTCTCACAGTTCAGGAAATTAGAAGTCCAGATTGAAGGCATGGCTTTAGGGGAAAGATGCTCCTTGCAGGTAGCCCAATGAGTTCTTCAGCATTCTTTGGTGTTCTTTGGCATTCATCTTTCCTATATGTGTCTCTGTATGTATGCTGCTCTTTTTATAACTGAGAAGTGATTGGGTTTAGGACTAACTTTTCTCTGGCATGGCCCTGGTGGCACAGTGGTTAAGACCTCAGCAGCTAACCAAATGGTCATCAGTTCAACTCCACCAGCTGCTTCCTGGAAACCCTATGGGGCAGTTCTACTCTGTCCTACAGGGTCACTATGAGTCAGAATCGACTCAACAGCAATGGGTTTGGTTTTTTGGTTTTTTTCTCTGGTATAGCCTCATTAACAAAACAAAAGAAAAACCCTATTTCCAAAAGGATCACATCCATGGAAAAAGGGACTAGGACTTCAATACCTATTTTGGGGGGACACAATTCAATCCACACCAGTGACCATAGATTCTAAGGCTTAGAGAAATCACTTATCGCTTCAAGGCCTTTGTTTCTTTAAGAGGGAGTAAAACTAGATTTTAAAGTTTTTACCAAAATCTCTGGGTGGCGCAAATGGTTAATGCATCCAGCTGCTAACTAAAAGGCTGGAAGTTCAAGTCCACTCAGAAGTGCCATGGAAGAAAGTCCTGGAGACCTACTTCTGAAAAACCAACCATTGAAAACCCTAGGGAGCACAGTTCAACCTTGACACATATGGGCTTGTCATGAATTGGAATCAACTGCATGGCACTGGTTACTGTTTTACCAAAATCTCTATGATAGGGATTATAGACCTCAAATTGTTAGCCATTTGCACAGAATGTAGCAGCTAAGCTTTGCCTTCATATGGTATTTTACAAGGTTGCCAAGTCCATTCATAACTATTACCTCATTTAACTTAAATTACATCCCCCTGTATCAGTGTGTGCTGTGAATCATTTTCTTATTCATTCAACTTTTTTTTTCATCCATGTTGTTTGAAATCTTTCCAACCTACTTTTGGGAAGCAGGGCTTAACCAAGTATTTCCAGAAATGTGTTACATTAAACCTCTGAAGAGACCAGTTACTGCTAACATATGTAGAGCACCTGGGGAAACCTTCTTCGGCAGTACTGAAATTGATGAGGCATCGGTTGAACCTTTTAACTGTTGAGCCTCTCAATTACTTAGAACACGTAAGTCTTTTGTGTTTATTTGTTTGGTTTGTTTTTTTCATTCTGCAGAGTGGAACTGCTTTCATGAACAGGCTATCAAAGGAGACCACAGGGGAAAGATCCAGTCAAGTTCTGCTAAGGAGGAAACAACTTCAGTCCCCTGCTTTCTGTAAGGAGGGATCCGCCCTGAACACCCTCCGCTGTTTTTGTGCACGACAGTGGAGTGAGTTACCTCATTGGTGAGTTTCAGAAAATGAACATGAGTAGCCCAGCTTCTTCTACCTCCCTCCCCTCATAGGTTCCAACTACCTAAAAAGTGCAGCCATTCAGCTCTTTTCCTCTACACCCCAAGTATTAGTCGACAGACTCTGCCTCTGCTTACAGTTTGGAAGTTCAGTTCAAGGGAGTGTTAGGATATGGTGCCTTGAATCAGGAACATTGAGAAATAGACAGGAAGTATAGTTTCTGTAGCACAAATAACCCTGAAGCTTGAAAAGTTTGGGCTATGTAGATTGTTGACCTAGTGGTTTCCAGGGGTTTATAGGCCAGACTAAGAGACGAGGAAGAAAGACTTGGCAATCTACTTCTGAAAATCAGCCAATGAAAATCCTATGGATCACAGCAGTCCAATCCACAACCAATCATGGGGATGGTGTAGTACTGGGCAGGGTCTCATTCTGTTGTGCATGGAGTCACCTTGAACTGGGGGACAACTCAACAGCAGCTAACAACAAGAATATTGTGCCATGCAACTGATTTTCAAGATTGTTTGATGTGCTTGTAAATGATGCAGCCTAAGCAGCAGCTTTAGATTTCAGGCTTTAAAGAGATAAGTCACTATGGGATTTTGCATCTGAAGGAGAACTTCAGCTTATGGTGGCTTGTCCACAATAGGTATGTAGCTATTTTTATACAGTGAGTGGCTGTTTTCACACAGGCAAGTTTTCCCAGCCTTAAACAAATCCACATGGGCCACAGGGACTTACGAAGCTGGCTGCTACAGCGTGACCTTGAACAGCTTATTGTGTGCAGACAATAGGTGAAACCATTTTTGCTGATTTTACTGTTTCTCAACCAGGTATGTAGACACTCGCTTTAAAATGCAAAGGCATCTAAGTTTTATGAGCACTTCAGAGCAGGAGCATATGAAGTCCTAACTTTACATTTTTAGTGCCAGATACATTTTCTTGAAAACATAGGAGAAATCTGCTCTAAGTTCCCCCTAAGGGTACAAGCTTCAAGATATATCACCAATGGTGTCAGTTCAGATATCTGGGGTGATTTTCCAGCTGGAGAATGAGTACGAGGCTTATGAGAAGGAGAAAGAAGCCTTCTCTAGGAGGGAGAGTTCTGAAGGCTAAGCAATTTCATAGCAAGAGCAACAGAATCAGCACATGGCACAGAAGTGAAAAGGTCTGCTCACAGGAGATTGGGGATAATCTGTCACTAGATAGAACTCACTCTAAATAGCCGTCAGGATGCCCAAAACACATGCCCAAAGGACAGAAAGGCACATCAAATGAGAATGTAGAAACTCTTACAGCTTCCTAAGCCTCCCAGCATGTCTCAAATGTCCCTTTCTAGAAGAGACCATGTGCATAGATGAATTTTCCCTCAAGATCCGGTAATTGCCTAGTGCCAAAAGTAATAACTTGATGGGTGATTTCTCCCAATTGAATTCAAGTTCCCAAGTCATTAAAACAAAAACCAGTTGTCATCTAGTCAACTCTGACTCATGGCAACTCAATGTGTATCAGAGAAGAACTGCTCCACTGGGTTTTCAGTGGCTGATTTTTCAGAAGTAAATCACCAGGCCTTTCTTCCCACGTGCCTCTGGGTGGACTCCAACCTCCAACCTCCCAGTTGGCAGCCAAGTGCATTAAATTTTTGCACTACCGAGGGACTCCTGTCAAGTCATAGATTCTGAAGAACTGGCATAGATGGACTGGCATCGTGGTAAGACTAAACCCCAGACTGTCCACCTCTGCTCAGGCCCCATTGAGTCTCTTCTAGAATCTTTGGTAGCACTAAACAATGAGTTTGGAAACACATTTTTCCCTGGGATAACTGCTCTATGGACTAGGAAAAAATTTTGCTTTTTTCCTAAAGTTGGTGGGTGTCTTAGTTTTCTAGAACTGCTGTACCAAAACGCTACAAATGGTGGCTTTAAAGAACAGAAATTTATTTTCTCACAGTTCAGGAGACTTGAAGTCCTAATTCAGGGTACTGGCTACAGAGGAAGGCTTTCTCTCTGTTGGCCTAGGAGAAGATCCTTGTCTCTTTCCCCTTCTATAGTCCCAGCATTCATCAGCTCCTTGGCAATCTTCACATGGCCTTTATCTTCCCATTTGTGCACATTTCTCTCCGTGTCTTTGCTTCTCTTTATATCACTCAGAAGTGATGAGCTTTAGGACACCCCCTACACTGATATGGCCTCAATATAACAAAGAACACCCTACTTCCAAATAGGATTACATCTACAGGTATAAAGGTCAGGACTCCAACACATATTTTGGGGAACACAGTTCAATCCATGAGAGTGGGTATGCGGCCAGTGCAATGACAAACTTGTGAACTTAAAAAAAAAAGGTGGGAGGAAGGCACATCAGAAACTTGGCACTGAACCAATGCAATGGCTGAGATTGTGAAGGAGCTACACCACACCAATTCCATGAGAAACAGCCCAGGCTGCAGGTGCTGAAAGAAACTTGCCTTCTCTAGCCATCAAGCACTCTCTGACTGATGCTGATCAGACAAGAAATTGCCTAGGGTAAGTTTTTTTTTTCTTTAATTTCTAAACCACAAAGGTGAAATAATTTGATTCTGAGCTTTAATTCTTTTTGATGGTAATATGCAAAGGGATTTAAATTTTGTACTTTAACTTCTGTTGAGGAACTTAATAATGGGCAGAGATTTATATTTAAATTTAGGACATTTCAAAGGGCAACTTGAGAAGACAAAGTAAAGTGCTATAATGAAATGTGCGAAGACCTGGAGTTAGAAAACCAAAAGGGACGAACATGCTCGGCATTTTTCAAGCTGAAAGAATTGAAGACAAAATCAAGCCTGAAGTGGCAAAATGTTGAACGATGCAGGAAGCATCAAAAGAAACTAGAAGGAATACACAGAGTCACTCTACCAAAAACAATTGGTTGACATTCAACCATTTCAGGAGGTAAAATATGATCAAGAACCAATGGTACAGAACAAGGAAGTCTAAGCTGCACTCAAGGCATTGTCAAAAAACAAGGCTTCAGGAACTGGGAGAATACAAACTGAGATGTTTCAATAAACAGATGTACACTGGAAGTACTCACCTGTCTATACCAAGAAATTTGGAAGACAGCTATCTGGCCAACCAATTGGAAGAGATCCATATTTGTGCCCACTCCAAAGAAAGGTGATCCAGCTGAATGCAGAAATTATCAAACAATATAACTAATATGGTTGCAGCAGTACATTGACAGGGAGCTGTCAGAAATTCAAGTCGGATTCAGAGGAGGATGTGGAACCAGGTATATCATTGCTGATGTCAGATAGATCTTGGTTAAAAGCAGAGAATACCAGAAAGTTGTTTACCTGTGTTTTATTGACTATGCAAAAGCATTCGATTTTGTGGATCATAACAAATTATGCATAACATTGTGAAGAATGGGAATTCCAGAACACATAACTGTGCCCATGAGGAACCTGTACATAGACCAAGAGGCAGTCCTTCAAAGAGAACAAGGGGATATTGCTGGTTTAAGATCAGAAAAGGTGTGTGTCAGGGTTGTATCTTTTCACCATACTTACTCAATCTGTATGCTGAGCTAATAATCTAAGAAGCTGGACTGTATGAAGAAGAAAGGGGCATCAGGACTAGAGGAAGACTCGTTAACAACCTGTGGTGTACAGATGACACAACCTTGCTTGCTGAAAGTGAAAGAGACTTGAAGCATTTGCTGAAGAAGATCGAAGACTACAGCCTTCAGTATAAATTAGACCTCAACATGAAGAAAGATCCTCACAACTGGACCAATAAGCAACATCATGATAAACAGAGAAAATTTTGAAGTTGTCAAGGATTTCATTTTACTTGGGTCCACAATCAAAGCCCATGCAAGCAACACTCAAAAAATCAAACGACATATTGCACTGGCAAATCTACTGCAAAAGATGGCTTTAAAGTATTAAAAAGTAAAAATGTCACTTAGAGGACTAAGGTTCACCTCACCCAAGCCATGGTGTTTTCAATCATTTCACATGCATGCGAAAGCTAGGCAATGAATAAGCAAGACTGAAAAAGTATCAATGCCTTTGAAGTATGGTTTTGTGGAAGAATATTGAATATACCATGGACTGCCAGAAAAATGAACAAATCTGTCTTGGAAGAAGTACAGCCAGAATGCTCCTTAGAAGCTTGATGGTGAAATTTCGTCTCAGGTACTTTGACATGTTATCAGGAGGGACCAGCCCCTGGAGAAAGACATCATGCTTGGTAAAGCAGAGGGTTGGTGAAAAAGAGGAAGACCCTCAACAAGATGGATTGACACAGTGGCTGCAACAATGGGCTCAAGCATAGCCATGATTGTGAGGATGGCGCAGGACTGGGCAGTGTTTCGTTCTGTTGTACATACGGTCACTATGAGTCAGAACTGACTCGAAGGCACCTAACAACCTAACAACAGAGATGTATATTTAAATTTAGGATATCTAGTTTTTCAGCATGTTATCACTGGAATAGCTTTATGTGGTCATTTGATATCGTTGCAAAATCTCTAATAAGCTTGGACAGTGTAGCTGGATATAATTTGGACTTGGAATAAAGAAGGGGAGAATTTCCAGCTTTAGTACAGACTGACTCTTTTGGACACCTTTAGGGGAGCCCTGGTGGCACAGTGGTTAAAAACTTGGTTACTAACCAAAAGTTCAGCAGTTCAAATCTACCAGCTGCTCCTTGGAAACTCTACGGGGTAGTTCTACTCTGTCCTACAGGGTCACTATGACTCAGAATCGACTTGATGGCAACAGGTTTGGTTTGGTTTTTTAGGGGAAAAATATGTTCCTCTCACCGTTGATTCTAGAATTAAGCTCCACGAGGTAAGAAAAGAAATATCTAAGGGATATTTGGGCGAGTAGGAGTGGCAACAGTTCTCTGTCTCTCCTCAGGTTCCTGTAATGGGATTTTTCCAAGGTTTCTCACCCTAGAAAGGTGGAGTCAGTTACCTGATTGATGAGTTTGGGAAAGGAGCTAGGTAGGCATATTTCAGCCCTCTTCCCTTCACATCCCCCAGGGAGCCAGCTGCCCTGAGAGAGTATTCATGCTCCACCATACTTTAGGCTTAACTGGGGCAGATTCCCGCCCAGGAGACTCTGAAATGCCTGTGACTCTGGCTGAGTCTGGGGTTTGGTATTAGAATGCTCATTATTGCCACATCCGTAAGCCACATCCTCCAATATTAGTCTTGTAAATCATAAATGTGATATTTTAATCTCTTTGATCACCATCTATCTTACCCCCACATGGAAAAGATTACACACACACACATATCAACCCACTGTCTGCAAGTCGATTCTGACTCATAGTAACCCTATAAGACAGAATAGAACTGCCCATAGGATTTTCAAGGCTATACATCTCTACGGAAGCAGACTGCCACATCTTTCTCCCACGGAACTGCTGTTGGTTTTGAACCACTGAACTTTTGGTTAGCAGTCAATCACTTTAATTACTGGGCCACCATGGCTCCTTACACATATATCTATGTGTGTGTATACATATATGTGTGTGTGTGTGTGTGTGTGTGTGTGTTGTTGTTGTTTGGTGCCGTGAAGTCGATTTCCGACTCATAGCAACCCCATGTGACAGAGTAGAAGTGCTCCATGGGGTTTTTTTGGCTTCAGTCTTTACGGAATCAAATTGCTGGGTAGGTTCAAACTGCCAGCTTTTCAGTTAGCAGCCAAGCACTTAACCATTGCACCATCAGGGCTCCTTATTATATATGTGTGTGTATGTATACATGTATATAAACCCAAACCAAAAACAAAACCCACCATCTTGAGTCAATTCTAACTCATAGTGACCCCATAGAACAGAGTAGAACTGTCCCCTAGGGTTTTCAAGGCTATAAATCTTTACAGAAACAGACTGCCACATCTTTCTCCCACGGAGCAGCTGGTGGATTCAAACCACCAACCTTTGGGTTAGCAGCTGAGTTTTTTAACCACTGCACCACCAGGGCTCCATATGTGTATACACACACATACACACATACACGTCACTTTTTCATATGTCAGTTCTCTGATACAGACCATATAGACACTATTCTTTTTTACAGAGAAAAACATATATATTCAAACTAAAGTTTAGGTGTGTCCATGGTTTATCCGAGGTAAAGTCATCAGCCACAACTAACAGTGGAAGATCCAGAACCAGAAGCCACAGTACATATATATCCTCCTTATTATATATATATAAACCAAACCTGTTGCCGCTGAGTCGATTCTGACTCATGGCTACCCTGTAGGACAGAATAGCACTGCCCCCTAGGGTTTCCAAGGAGCAGCTGGTGGATTCGAACTGCCAACCTTTTCGTTAGTAGCCAAGCTCTTAACCACTGTGCCGCTAGGGCTCATACTTATATACACAGATGTATGTATGTATGTATATAAACCCAAACCAAACCTGTTGCCATGGAGTCGATTCCGACTCATAGTGACCCTATAGTGACCATATATATATAAAGGACATAAATAAATGGTAGAATAATTAGAAAGTAATTGGCAAAAAAAAAAAAAAAAACAACAACAGAAAATATACTTGTTGGTGTTGTTAGGTGCCGTCAAGTCAGTTCCGACTCATAGTGATCCTGTGTACTACAGAAGGAAACCCTGCCCGGTCCTGTGCCATGCTCACAATCATTGTTATGCTCATATAAAATTCAAGCAGGGAAACCAAGGTTCTCATCTATTGGGCTTGCTTAAGAGCATGCAAAGCAAAAGAAGAGAGCTCCCTAGCAATATTCAGTCCAGTGGGGTGACAAAGGAAACCTAGACCCAGGGTTTGAGAGCTGTGGAGCCATACCAAGGCGAGCTAATGAGAAACACTGCTCCCTCAAATTTCCAAATAAGAAAACCTGACCAAAAAATAAGAGTTCTAAGTGCAGTAGTTCCAGTTTCATATCCACTCAGGTTTTAAGTCTGTAAAGTGTACCCTATAGAATTGTTTGAGCATCCAAATTTAAGAGGCCAAGAATACAGTGTGACTTAAAGCAATAATTGGGTCACATGAAAGTTACGAAGAACCAAAACAAAAGGACAGCTGCAGGGTGTCGGCAGTGACACTCAGTAGACTACATGGGAAGATGAACTACCTTTTTCTACCTCCCTCATCAGCATACCTTTATCATCTACTATCAGGCTGAAACATTCAGTGTCGTCATTTTCAAGATATCGGTGGCGCAATGGTTAAGTGCTCAGCTGCTAACCGTAAGGTCAGTGGTTTGAACCCACCAGCCACTTCTTAGCAGAAAGATGTGGCAGTCTGCTTCTGTAAAGATTGACAGTCTCAGAAACCCTATGGGGGCAGTTCTACTTTGTTCTATGAGGTCACTATGAGTCGGAATCAACTCGATGACAATGAGTTTGGTTTGGTTTTGGTATGTATAGAGCGAGAAATCAGCAGTGGGAAAATAAGGAGGCTATTTCCCAATAATGTTCAATTACATCTTAGATCACTTTTTCATACGTCACTCCCAAGAATTCTCTGATACAGACCATATAGACACTATTCTCTTTTACAGACATATATATATGCAAACTAAAGTTTAAGTGTATCCATAGTTTAGTCAAGGTAAAGTCATCAGCCACAACTAAGAGTGGAGGATCCAGAACCAGAAGGCAGAGTGCTAAAACCCACACCTCCTTTTCACTCAGCATTATTTTCTGTTATCAAGGCTTTCATACAGCTGTTATATTAAAATAGAGGTATTTTTCTCAGTAAAAACTCAGCCCTTTCTGATCAACTGTACGAACTGATTAATCAACTCTTCTGTGCCAGAAAGAAATAAATTGGAGTTTCTTTACTCCACTCCCATGGACAAGGAGTAACCCCATCCCCTTTTATTCCTATACTTGAGTGAACTTAAGTAAAAGACACGATCTACATTAATTAAAAAGATAAATGGAAAAATATTTTTCCATATTTTAGTGCCACCCAAATGTTGCCAGTCTCAAATTCTCTGTACAGGATTTGAAGTATGGAATTCTTCAGTAAAGAATAATCAGAACCTTCTAGCCCATTCCCCCTCCCCCATTACCAACACCTACCTAAGTCACAAAAACTGTTTCAAAAGATGAACATAAAAACAAGCTAACGAAACTGGCTTAACACTAAAGATTAGAGGAAGGCTAAGAACGACAAGGTGTGCTCTGACTGACATGACCTCCTAATGTTGTAATCAAGTGTATGTGAGTGTGCAGTGTGTGTACACACACACACACACATATACCTCATCAACCAGTCCCGTGACTATATTCTTGTTCAATCATGGAATCCATCGTTGGCGGTGGATTAGTCACCTTGGCTATGGGGGAGCTTGGAAGACTTGAGGAGCTAAGCAATTCAAATTATTTTGTCTGAAACTTTTTGGTTGTTGCTGTCACTAATGTAAAACAAATTATAAACTCTTTGCCCCATTCTCATGTTCTAGAAGCAATATGTTGTAGGAAACAAACCCTCAGGAAGCTAACTCACTCTATCAGGCATCAAAAATGTTTACACTGCAAGCCCCAGTATAGATACAGTTCACTTCTATTAGAGATCTAGGATTCTTTTAGATCTGTTCATTTATTTCACCCTCTTCCCCTCAACCGCTGACAATCTTCTTCCATCTCTATTATTACCTCATGGTCAGTAAGAAAGACAATAGTTAATCTGCAGAAATCTTTTGACTGAAACCATGCTGACTGTATCTCGTCCTCAGATAATTGGCTCCACAAAGAAGCGCTTGCCATTGAATATGAACTAGAGACTAAATGCTGGTATTCATAATTGATGCTGATACTTAATACAACGTCTCATCGACACAGTATTCACTTTAAACCCAGAGTAACAAAAAGGAAGGTTGCATACTTAGTTTATCTGCCCTTCACCCACCTGAATATATATTTGTGACCTTTGGAGCACTGAAAGATTATTTTTCAGAGGGCAAAAATGATACAAGAAGATATTCGTTTTCGTGGACCCTTGTAATAAAAACTAGCAAAGACAGAAGAAAACCATAATACCAAACTTAAAACAACAGTTATCGTTAGAGAAACACAGCACACGTATCAAAGCCAGCTTTGCTCGCGTAAGAAAGTCATGTAGCCTCAGAATTTTGTTTGGTAAGAAAATATTGACAGCTTTTCTACAACAGACTTGGCATAAACTATTCCTGAAGGACAAGACTAGATTTCTTTTAAATCAACTTTTTTGGCTTACCTAAACTATTGTTATTTACTTCCGACACAACCGATAAATGAATAAATTGTATCTGGATACTCACAGCAGAGATCTCAGTTCTGGCCCCTAACATCAGACGTCGTGGCTGCAGACTGAATGCTACTGTTGGGAGGTGCTTTTATTTTCCTAACAAAGTAGCACCCTCTAGTGGCTTTTCAGGAATTATCTAGAACTACACTCCAAGTGTGTGACATAATTTGTTTACTATCGAATTACGAACGTCAGAACATTCAGGTGAGAACAATACCTTGCTCTGGGCGTTTCAGGAAGCGTCTCCCGGCCTCCTTATATGTTTTCTCCAGGGCTGATGGCTTTCAAAGGAAAAGATTTTTAAATATCATTCCTATTTCACAACTATAGGGGGCCTCTAAGAAAAATATAACCTTCCCTGGTAATAGTTTAGCTTTATTTTATTATGGTCATTATTATTACTGCTATTGTAAGCATCATAAATGCTTGTAGAGTATCAATTAATAGAACAGTTACCATTTAATGTGTATTTACTATAAACCAAACAATCTATTATTTTACATATAACAAAATTGTTTTACATGCCTTACTTCAATTAAATCTAGGAGCCCTGATGGTGCAGTGGTTAAGAGTATGGCTGCTTTACCAAAAAGCTGACAGTTCAAATCCACCAGCTGCTCCTTGGAAACTCCATAGAGTAGTTCTACTCTGTCCTATAGGGTCACTGTGAGTCTGAATCGGCTCGAGGGCAACAGGTACAACCATATAATCTAGGCCTTATCGCTGTCCCGTTTTATGGGTGAAATAATTGAGGCAGGTCTATGTAATGTAAGTGGCCCATGGTCAACTACTTAAGAAGAAGTAAAGAAAAAAGTGGGATTCAGACCCATCTTGATCTGTTTGCAAAGACTCTTAGGATCCTGATTTTTGACAAGCAGAAATTATCAGTAGTGTTTACATGTATCCAGCCTCATCAAAGTGTAAATCTAAAGGCATTATCCAATAAGAATAAAATAAAATTGGAAGTGTGTGTAAATTCTTTGAAGTTTAGGTTAGAAATGCAGCCATTATACATAGTTGTTGTTGCTGGTTGCCATCAAGTCAATTCCGACTCATAGGGACCCCACATGTGCAGAGCAGAACTGCTCCACAGGGTTTTCAAGGCTGTGATCTTTCAGAAGCAGATCTCCAGGTTCAAAGCACCAACCTTTTGGTTTAGTAGTCTAGTGCTTAACCATTTACACCTCCCTCCACCCCCGGTACTCCTTTTACATAGTAAGTAAAGCCAAATACCAGTTTCTAGAAGGTAAAGGACTTGAGTAACTAAGGAGCTATTTTATTTCCTCATATCTTATCACATGCCTTACACAAGGGGTGCAAGACTTGCTTAGTCATGATAATTTATTAAAATCCAATGAAGTATATTCAGTTAGACATTGAACAAACATTTATTGAATGCCTCTAGTATTACTTCTACTTAAAAAAAAAAAAAACAAGGGTTAGATAGTTTAAATAACTAGCCCAAGTTATCACTACTAGCAAAATTCAAGCCTGGGTCAAACCCAGATCTTTCTAACTTAAAACTCCTGCTCTTTCCTTTGTATTACACTAACAGTACATCCCCCTCCCTGATAATTGTAATGAAACTAGTGTGGTCATTTGTAATAGCTTAATTATGCTGCAGTAAAAATTACTCCACAAATCTAAGCTTCTTACAATAATTAATACTTATTTTTGACTTATGTCTGTCAGCCTCTGTTTTGCTTAATGTCTTCTTCATTCTGGGATCCAGGCTGAAGAAGCAGCCCTTATCTTGATCTCATGACGGAAGAAAAAGAATGATGGTGGGACCACAAGGTAGCTCTTAAAGTTTCTGTAGGGAAGTAGCCCATGTTAATTCCACTCACATTCCATTGTCCAAGCAAGTCATTTGATCAAGCCTAATCTCAATGGGGTCAGGAAACGTAATCCTGTTACAGAGAAGGGAATAAATAATTGAGAAAAAGAATACATTCAACTATACCCCCACTCTTGGAAACTAAAAGTGTAACAAAAGTTAGAAGAAAATATGTGGTAACTAAATTATGAAAAATATTAAAATATCAAAATGTCAGTGAGTTTATATGCTCTTTTTGATCGCCACTGAAAAATGTAATAAAGCTGAAAACTACGGTAAAAGGTATGACCTGAATCCCACTTGTGCGCTTGACGAGAAGCTTATTTCTGAATTAGCTCAATGGATATCTTTAAAAAATACACACACTTAGATATTTTAAAACTATAACTTGTAGAATGAACTCAATGCCGGCACTGATAATATATCATTGACTGCACAGAACAAGCAATCAAAGTTTGCTAACCAAGAAATCACAGTGGAGATGGGGGCAATGACTGAGGGAGAGAAGAAAATGGCACAGCATTGCTTCTAAGGCCCTAGACAAGCAAGTCATGGTTCAGTTCCGGCAGATGACATTCCTATTCATTTCCTTACCTCATAATCTTACCTATATTTTTAAAGGAAATTACTTCTTAAAAATTTGATCAATCTGTCTCAAGTTATTAGTGTCCTTTTTAAATCAGACCTATTGATCCAAATTTTTCATCTTAAATATTTGATCCAATTTGCAGGCAATAATGGCCACTCAAACAAAGAACAGGCATTTTCTTACTCTGATTAACTCACCTCAGTTACCTTATAAGACAAATTAGTCTGAACATCTCTATCTTCTCTGAAATCATCTTGCACATGCTTGTCACACTGAATATTTGATAAATGGGTGACTGAACTAAGGAAATAGAGATTCTCTGCTTCCCAGAAACATGATTCTACTTATATACTTAACACTTAGGAAGTATTCAAGTTTCACCACAGTAAAAGTCAGTGTCATATTGTTCTGTAGCACCCAATAAAGAGAACCAAAATGATACACATACAGTGAAGACAGCAGTGAACCAAAACCAAATATCAACTTCAGATAAGTGTGCAGAAATAAGAAATAAATCGACAATCAAACCAAACCCACTGCAGTCTGGTCTATGCCAACTCATAGCAACCCTATAGGACAGCACAGAATTGCCCCATAGCGTTTTCTAGGCTGTAATCTTTACGGAAGCTGACTGCTAACGTCTTTCTCCTGCAGAGCAGCTGGTGGGTTTGAATTGCTGATCTTTCAGTTAGCTGCCGAGTGTTTAACCACTGTGCCACCAGGACTCCTTAAATCAACAATAGAAACAGAAAAAATAGTTTCAGCAATAATTTGTGGAACACGTATGTCTTAAGTGCAATTATTTTCTTAATGTACATATTCCCCATTAGACTGGAGCTGCATGAAAGCAAGGCCTGCTGTCTTAGTTGGCATATCCTTCAGACTTAGCCCAGAAGCTACCACCAAAAAAGAGCTTACTAAGTACTCAACAGGATAAATGAATATAAAAATGAGACTGATAATTTCACTTAAATTATCTTTGTTAGTCTTTAAAACACCTCTTGTGTTGGGTTTATTTATCCCAGTTTTACTAATGAGGGAACTGAGGCTAGAGGGATAAGCTCATAACTAGTAAGAAGTAGAGTTAAACTGAGAAAAAAAAAAGTAAATAAATAAAAAGTGTATTCTCTTGAGAATAAGTGTCTAATGACTCAATGAAAGCAGCCTCAGTGGGTTGGTTAAGGTGGAGGGCGAGGTAAAAAATCCAAACAGGGAATTTACTTCTATAAAATGGAGCCAGCTATTCATTGAGTTTTTCCATGACAAAGAAATGGAAGCAGTAAGTGGGATTAAAAATATGTTTATCAGAACTAAGAATATGTATGACTAAAGGCAGCAAATACAGAGGTCTTGATAATGCCAGAAAGGTCAGGAATAAGAGAATTAAATTTCTTTGTAGAAATAAGACCTTTCTAACAAAAGATGCTTCTTTAACCTCCAGAAGAATTGCATGTATTGGAAATGTCACATGTACAAATGTCATGTGCAGCACACCATGTGATGGTATAAGATCAGGCCCCTCAGTTCTCATGTTTCTAAATCTCTGATTTTCTCATTGTATTATGTCACTTCCCTAATATATGTATTTTTTCTTGTTTTATGTATTAGGTTGAAAACTTAATAATTGCCTCAAAATGATAACAAGAGAAGTAAAGTGAAAGACTCAAATACCTGTCTTTGCCTTTGCTCTACAAACTGTTTTCCAGAGTATCCAAATAGTCCATAAGAGAAAGTTCTTCTTTATGGAAACATTCTAGCTAATAAATACAGAGAAATGATGGAATTAGAGTAGAACCCTTTTGCAATCCCTAATTAAATAATGAATCTAGGCAGTAATCATCAATGGCTGCTAAACCAGTCAGATGAAGAGTTGATGGGAGAAGTTATAATGTATGGATCACCCAACAACTCCTAAACCCACTGATCAATCTTAACTTCACAAAAAGAGATACCAGACATTATGAGCCTTCTGATGTGATTCAATAGGAAATACATAGCACCGCTTAGGAGGCGTTCTTGCCAAAAAAGCAAATCTGAATCTGATCAAGCCTGTAGATTTAACTACTTTTTTTTAACAGAAAATACAGAGGAGAAGAGGAATATGTCAAATGACACCTCTGGGAATGCAGTCAGCTAAAGTGAAGATGTAAGAAATTCTACAGAACACATGGCCTATTTTCTTCAACAAGTAAATGGCAAGGGAAAAAAATAAATATGGAGAGAAAGCTTATTCAAAAAATACCAACTGTAAACAGACATCTATGAGATAATCATGGAAATTGAGACACTGAATAGATATCCAGCAATATTAAGAAATAATTGTTAATGTGGGGGAGGAGTCAGAATCAACTCAATGGCAACGTCTTTTTTTTTTTGTTAGTGATGTTAATAAGCAGCATCATGATAAATGGAGAAAATATTGAAGTTGTCAAGGATTTCATTTCACTTGGATCCACAATCAACACTCATGGAAGCAGCAGTCAAGAAATCAAAAGACGCATTGCATTGAGCAAATCTGCTACAAAAAAACCTCTTTAAAGTGTTGAAAAGCAAAGACGTCACCTTGAAGACTAAGGCACACCTGACCCACACCATAGTATTTTCAGTCACATCATATGGATGCAAAAGCTGGGCAACAAATAAGGAAGACCAAAGAAGAGTTGACGCCATTGAATTGTGGTGTTGGCGAAGAATATTGAATACACCATGGACTGCCAAAAGAACAAACAAATCTGTCTTGGAAGAAGTACAACCAGAATGCTCCTTAGAAGCAAGGATGGCGAGACTACGTCTTACATACTTTGGACAAGTTGTCAGGAGGGATCAGTCCCTGGAGAAGGACATCATGCTTGGTAAAGTAGAGGATCAGTGAAAAAGAGGAAGACCCTCAACGAGATGGACTGACACAGTGGCTGCAACAATGGGCTCAAGTGTAACAATTGTGAGGATGGCGCAGGACCGGACAGTGTTTTCGTTCTGTTGTACATAGGGTCACTATGAGTTGGAACTGATTTGACGGCACCTAACAACAGCCTAACAATGATGTTAATATGATCTTTATTTTTTACAATATATACTGAATTTTTACAAATGAAATAATATGCTATCTGAAGTGTGTTTCAAAACAATCCATTGGAGGGCAGGGTGATGTAAGAGGTATAGTTGAAACAAGATTATTGAAGCTGAGTGATCAGTTCTTTTTATCATTCTTTGTTCTTCTATTCTTAAAGTTTTATACCTCTTGTCAATGATACACTGGCTGCTTTCTGAAAACTTTTTTCACATTTATTCTTAAGTCCCAGTTTAATGACCACCCTTCAGATCTATCTCTTGGTTATTTACTTGTTTCCCTTTTGACACGAATTTTAGGAGTCCTAATATCATATTTAGTGCTTCTGTTCTACCTCCTAGTCCACTGTGTAGTGTCTGGTGTCTTAAAATCTTGCAAGCAGCCATTTAAGGTACAACAATTGATCTCTATTCATCTGGAGCAACAGAGGAAGAAGGAGAGTCAGGAATAGGAGGAGGAAATGGAATGCATATTTAATTACCTCCATGAACAACTGCCTCCATTGCCATGAGACCAGAAGAACTGGATGGTGCCCAGTTACCATGACTGAACATTTTGATCAAAGGTTCTATAGAAAAATCCTGATCAAAAGGGAGGAAATGCAGAACTGAATTTCCAATGCTCATCGAATCCAGACTTTCTGGAGCTATGGAGGCTGGAGAAAACCCCGAAACTATTGCCCTAAGATAATCTTTAAACTTTAAACCAAAAATATCCTCTGAAGTATTCTTAAAATAAAAAAATAGTTTAGCTAGTAAAGAATGTCTTCCTTGAGCAATGTGTTCTTTTAAGATCTATCTGTATGGGATCAAATTGACAACAGCAACTCAAATGATTAGATAGGAAACTTAGGGGGCATTGATTTTATGCTAATGGAAGAGGAATACCTCAGAAAAGGAGGGTAAGAACGGTTGCACAGCTCAAAGAATGTAATCAATGTCACTGAATTGTACATGTAGAAATTGTTAAATTGGTATATGTTCTGCTACGTATACTCTCAACAACAAAAATAAATAAATTTTTTAAAAAAGAATATTAGTACTATCTATGTCACAGAATCTGTGTCTCCTGATGAAGGTCACATTACCATGTTTTGATAGTCTCTGTCTTGATCTACCTGTCTAAATAGTGTTGACCTCTGAGACCCTCCAAAGTTAACCTGCCTACCTAGATTCAGGACTGCTTACATTTTTCTTGTACTGCTACTATTTGCCTGATTCTTCAATCTTGCCTGCCAATCTTTACCCCTAATGATTCTTAGTGTTCAACTTTTTCCTTAGATCTGTTAATTACAAATCCTCTCACCTAAATGACCTAAAATTTGAAACACTAAGCACAGATAGGTTCTATTCTTTGGAACAGTGAGCAAATAAAAAGGCAAGACTTTGTGACCAACTGGCTTTCTTGTCTCACAGCTGAAAAGCTGCCACTTGTGTTAGGAAACCCTGGTGGCCTAGTGGTTAAGTGCTATGGCTGCTAACCAAAAGGTCGGCAGTTTGAATCCACCAGGCCCTCCTTGGAAACTCTATGGGGCAGTTCTACTCTGTCCAATAGGGTCGCTATGAGTTGGATTCAACTCGATGGCAATGGATTTGGATTTTCTTTTTTTTTTTTTTTTTTGGTGCTAGGGTTGAGGGTGGGGAGGCAACTGCTCTCCCTGCCACAAACCCGTGACTGCTGTCACCCATGACCCCTACACTACAATATGGAGCCAAACACTGTAAATCCATAGCAACTACTTCGACACCATGCAGACTTGTGGGAGGCTCTAGAAAGCAGTTGGCTGTGGATGATTCATTACAAACCTTGAAGTGTCTCCACTGACAATCCTCACTCAATTATTCTGTATATAGTTTCCACTAACTTCAAGGGACTTGACATGAAGAAAAAAAAAACCATGCCAAACTCGTTGCCATTGAGTCAATTCCAACTCATGGCGACCCTAAGAGACCCTCAGTAATTTGCTCTCTGATTTTCCAAGAATGTTTATTTCAGCTGACTAACATTGTGCTTTAGTGAGAAAGCCTTTTTAATTTGGGAAAGGCAATAGTGCACCAGTTCACGTTCTTCACAGGCAGCAGACAATATCAAGGAGAAATTGCTCAGCCAGTTTGGCGTCTGCAGATGGACAGGCTTCCTTTGGTGCCGCACTCAGAACAGAATGTTTTGGGTTTTGGTTTGTTTGTTTCTTTTTTGGGTTTTTTTTTTTTCTTTAGTTTTTTTTTTTTTGTATTGTTTTTTGGCAGGTACTTTAATGCTGTATATAGCCTCAAATAATTTTTGGGAAACTAGCAATCCAGATATCAGGGGATATATACTATGATATACTGTATCATTAAAAAGGAAATCATAGAAAATTGGTTGTTTTGAATTCAGTGTTATGAAAATCTGGAGAACACCTGTCAGATTAAAGAATTCTTAGACTGAGAGTCAAATATGAAGTTGAAGAGGCCACTTAAAGACAAAGCATAATTTTATTCCTGTATTTATGTATCAAGTGGTGTTTTTGTCTGGTAGTAACATTTAAAAAAAAAGAGTTGATGAAGTATCTTGAAGAAATGCTCTGTGACATCCTATATATTATAATTGATAACCATATACTACTTTTAGGTTTTTCAAAGTCAAAACTTTGGAAAGGCATACCTCTTTAGCATAAGAGGATTTGTCACTCTTATCAAAATAAACAAAATCAAAAAGCTACAGTATCACCGAATAGCCACTCCTTGTTTTAAATACAAAGTAAGTTCACACTGACATGGGGCCAGATTATAATACTAAATGTTGTTTGCTGCCATTGAGTTGGCCCCCGACTCATGGAGACCTGAAACACTGCCCAGTCCTGTGCCATCCCCATGAGCGGTTGGGGATCATACCATTGAGATACATGGGACTTTTACTGGCTGAGCTTCAGAAGTAGATTTCCAGGCCTTTCTCCCTAGTCTGTCTTAGTCTGGAAACTTTGCTGAAACCTGTTCAGCATCATAGCAATGTGTTAGCCTCCACTGACAGATGGGTGGCGGCTGCACATGAGGTGCATTGGCCAGGAATTGAACCTGGGTCTCTTACATGGAAGGTAAGAATTCTACCACTAAACTACCATGACCTGCTTCTAATACATACCTTTCAAAAGGCATTAAACAACTACTAGAAATTGCCTTTTAAAACTAATTTCAAAGACTCACTTGGAGATTGGGGTGTGATATCAAATCTTAGAACCTGCTATTTGCCTACCTCTGGAGGAGTAAAATCACATAAAATTTGGCCAGCTAGCTAGAAAGTAACATGACATGAGTTTGATACTGAGAGTCAAGACACTGGGTCTTCAGCTCTGGTTTAAGTATAAATTAGCTTAAGGCTAGAGCAGCCAATTAGCATTTGTATGCCTAAGTTTCTTTGCATATAAGATAAGAGATTTGTACTTTCTGCTTCCAAAATGACTTGTGTAACTTTATAAATTCAAAACATTGTAAAATTAGAGAATTCTGGTTTAAAAAAATTTGAAGCAGAAGAGTGACCATCTAAAAAGATAAAAGGGATTAGCTGTTAAAAGATTTCTGAAAGAAACTAATTGCTCAGTTGAGACACTGTTTGATTTTAAGTTTCCTGGATGAAGAATTTTTTTAAAAAGACGAACAAACTTAACAGAAAAAAAAAAAAAAACCTTATTCCTGGAAAGAAATTTAAATAGGAATTAATTTGTCTCCTGACGATAACAGAAAACCTGACTAACATAAAAATTTGTCATTTAATCAGTTACAGCTTTGTAAATGGCACAGAAATGTCACTCAAATGTAGGTTTCTATTATAAACTGGCTCAATAAAAACAGAGCAAAACATAAAAGGATACTAGGGTGAAATCCTGTGGCCTAGAAATGCTGTTCTCTGATTTAACCGTCACTGTCGAGTCAGTTCTGACTCATAGTGACCCTATAGGACAGAGGAGAGCTGCCCCTATAGGGTTTCCAAGCAGCAGCTGGTGAATTCAAACTGCCAACCTCTTGGTTAGCAGCCATAGCTTTTAACTGCTGTGCCACCAGGGCTCCTGTTCTCTGATTAGTTCACCTAAAACATAGAAAGAACACTTCTTCAAACACCATATGTCTTAAGAGAATTTTATGCAAGAGCAGTAGTAGAGTCAGCATACAACTTTTTTCTCTAACTATAATTGCATATAGCCTGTGATGTTAGTTGAGGTTCAAAATCTATGTTTCAGATATCAGAAATAAGGAAGTAAACTGTTTGTTTTGCTGTGAAAAATGTAGGAGCCTGACTGATTTTTTGCCCACACAAAAGGCTAACTGCTTCCTACATGCAGAGGTTTATCAGCAACCAGTTGCTGTTGAATCAATTTCAACTCCTAGTGACCCTGTGTGTCAGCATAGGTTTCAGTGGTTGATTTTTCAGAAGTAGACTGACAGGTCTTTCTTCCGTGGCACCTCTGGGTGGATTCAAACCTCCAACGTCTCGGTGAGCATGTTAACCATTGACACCACCCAGGGACATATGCAGATACTGTTGTTGTTGCTGCCTTTGAGTTGATCCTGACTCATGGTGACCCACTGTGTGCAGAGTAGAACTGCTCTATAGGGTTTTAAAGGCTGTGACCTTTCAGAAGCAGATCACAAGGCCTGTCTTCTGAGGCACCTCTGGGTGAGGTCAAACCAGGGCTTTGAACCAGTTTGGAATGGTTCAGTAATTGCCGAAGTGAATGAGGGCAGTGTACACGTTGCATAGCAACCAAATCTGTTGCCCGTCAGGATTTTGACCCAAGTAGGAAATAAACAGCGGTGCCCCGCTCAAACATGGTAGCCAGCTGCACTGCTTGGAATATATGTCACCCTCCACAGTCCTGCCAATAATCCAGTCTTCCACATGGATCTTGAAAGTTTCAGGAGCCTGTTGCAGGAGATTGGATCATTGGCAGGACTGTGGAGAGTAACACACATTCAAAGCAGCGCAGTCCACCGCCGTCCTTGAGCAGTGCACCGCTGTTTGTCTCTTACTTGGGTCAAAATCCTAGCAGCAACAGATTTGCTTGCTCCGCAACAAGTATGGTACCCTCCTTTACACAGGCAATTATTGAGCCATTCCTAATGGTTCAAAGCCCTGGATGAAACCGCAAACCTTTCAGCAAGTAGTTGAGCCCTTGAGCCCATTAAACAAGAAACAAGAAAACTTTCCAAACACCTGTGCATGCTACACCACACACAAGAGAAGCCGTACTTGCACTAAATCTTCAAAAGATTTATAAAAATCTTTTTATATTAGGTGTATGACTTTTGATCTGTGATTTTTATTATGGCTCTTTCAGCCTATCATTTGTTTTTCGACTTCATCTATGGTGACTTTAGTCATGTTAATTTATTTTTTATTTTTATATAATGATTTATGTCTGCCTTTTCCTTTATGCTCCTAGATACTCTGTCTTGTTTTGTGCCTTGTTTCCTGTTTTCTTTAATATTATCTTTTTTAAATTTAGATCCTTCATCTGGAATTCATTTTATTGCACAATGTGAGTAGAGATCTAACTTTGTTTTCTTCCAAATGAATTGCCAATTAGGACAGTATCTTTATTAAATAAACCAGGATTAGGATTTTCATTTTAATGTAAAAAAGGACATACACTACTAGCAAACTTTTTACTTTTATGTAGCTGATGTTGAGTTACTCCTTAAAAGTATTACTGACCAAGACATAGGTGCTTCTGGAGACTTACTCAACTTAGACAATGTCAGAGGTTTAAATGAAGATGCTTATCTTCATACTCGTTATATTCTAAGACACATAAAGACAGAAATCATACCTTATTCACTGATATATCCTCCCACAATTCATCGATTACATATGTTATATATCCAGTAAAATTTATTTAAACTAACGTATGATATCAGAGTATGTATCCAATTTATACATCTAATTAAAAGAATGAGAATATTTTGAAAAGAAAAGAGGCTCACCTACAATGACCAAAAGAGTATATGCTCACATATGTATGTGTATAGGCGTATAGATATATGGGTAGGTATAGGGGTATACATATGTGTGCACAGATAGAAGTGTCTGTATGTACACGTAAGTACAGACATGTATGTGCAGGCATATATATTCACAGAAGACACAATTACAGATACTTCTCAGATATAACTAAACATCTTGCAAGATTAGTTTTCTAGGTTTGAAAGCTTAGGATCTTAGTCTCATGAGACAACTCAGTCAATTGGCATAATACAGTTCACAAAATTCATGGTCTGCATCCTAGTGAAGTGAACAGCATCTGGGGTCTTAAAAGCTTGAAGCAGCCATCTAACATACAACTATTGGTCTCTACACCTCAGGAGCAAAAGAGTAAGGAGGAAAACAAAGTCTCAGAAAAGAAACTAGTCTACAGGACTAATAGCCTATACAAGCCACAGCCTCAGGTACCCTGAGACCGGAAGAACTAGATGGTGCCCGGCTACCACTACCAACCATTCTTATCAGGGTCACAATAGATGGATCCTGATAGAAGGGGAGAAAAGCACAGCAGAGAACTCAAATTTTTAAGAAGTCAATACTTACTGGACCAGTTGAGACCAGAGAACTCCCTGAGACCATTGCCCTGAAATACTCTTTAAACCTTAAACTGAAACTATCCCCTGAGATCCACCTTTTAGCAAAACAACAGAGTGGCACAAAATAAAGGATATTACCATATGTACAGTGCTCTACTAAAAAAATCATCTGTATGAGAACAAAAGGTCAACATTTACTCTAAAGCAAAGATGAGAAGAAAAGGAGACAGGAAAACTAGAGTACTGGAAATGGAACAATCAGAATGCAATTAAAGAGAATGTTGACACATTGTGAAAAATGTAACTAATGCCACTGAACAATTTATATAGAACTTATCAAATGGAACCTAATTTACTGTGTAATCTTTTGCCAAAAACACAGTAAAATATTATTTTAAAAAAAGAGAAAGAAATGAGGCTCAAATACAACTGCATTGTCACCATTGAAGACTCCTTTTGTGTGTTATAATAACATGTCTACCAATTGCAATTAATAGGAGAATTCTCGTAGGTTTAGTGTGATTATAATATTTGAGGAAAGGAAGCCACAACATAATTGAACATTGTTGTAGCAGATAGTTGTTGTTGTTGGGTCCCGTTGAATTGATTTTGACTCATTGTGACCCCATATGATAGAGTAGAACTGACCTGTAGGGTTTTCTAGGCTATAATCTTTACGGGAGCAGATCGTCAGGTCTTTCTCCTGCCTAGCCCCTGGGTGAGTCTGAACTGCCACCCTGTCAGTTAGCAGCCAAACGCTTAACTATGGCACCACCAACTGTTTCAAACACTGTTAATTATACAGCAACAGGCAAGCGCCTTCTTCCTCAATGGAAAACTAGATTTTTGTTTGGATCTTCAGTCTCTCATGGGCTCAGTCAGAAAAAGTTAATTCTCAAGGGGTGAATTATGACTGATATCAGCCAATCACGGTGTCTAATTCTCCTTGTCAGTGATTGGTTCAGGCATGGTCATGTGACCTGATTCTGGTTGGTGAGCATTTCTTAGAAAAGTTTTCTCTGATAATGATGGGAAATGCAGGAGACGTTACTTCTAAGGAGTAACTCAGCATCAATTACATAAAAATCAAAAGTTAGCCAATAGTGTGTTTCCTTTTTTTTGCATGAAATAAAAACCTAATCCTGATTTATTTAATAAAGATGCTGTCCTAACTGCCAATTCGTATGGAAGACGAAGAAGTTAAATCTCTCCCTCACATCACTGAGGGCTGTGGTTGTTCAGTGATAGAATTCCTGCCTTCCACAGAGGAGACCCAGGTTTGATTCCTGGCCAATACTCTTCAAGCACAGCCACCAGCCACCTGTCAGTGTTGCTAGGATGCCAAACAGGTTTCAGCGGAGCTTCCAAACTAAGAAAGACTAGGAAGAAAGGCCTGTAAATCCACTTCCAAAAATCAGCCAGTGAAAACCCTATGGATCAAAACGTTCTGATCCCATTGTGCATGGGGTTGCCATGAGTCACACTGTTGGCAGCCAACAACAACAAGCAAGGGAAGATAGGACCCTCTGCTTTTTCTCTAGCTATTATTGTGCTATCTTGCAAACACAAGATTCTAAAAGATTAAAAGAACCTGCGTCCTTGAAGACATTACTGAGACACTAAATCAACCAACCCAGGAACTTCTCTAACTCCAGACTTGCCATGTGAGGAATTAAAATTCTTGCTTAAGGGGGATACTAGTAGTTGGATTTTTCTTACTTGCAGTTGAAAATGTCATAACTGCTACACATACATGTACAGTTTGTGAGACCACAGACTTTGGATCAAATCCTTGTTCACCACTTACTACTTGTTATATTGAGAATGAAATAAACTTCTACCTAGTTTCTTCTAACTGGTTTTGTTCTACGCAGCTGAAACGAATCTCAATTGAGCCTGTTAATCAATAAATGGACATTCCTCTGTAAACCATAATACTTTTTCACTAAGAAAATACATTCTCTGTACGGTTCAGAGAAAATTTTGTTAGATATAAGTTTAAATTGGATTTTTTTTCACTTAGAAATTTGTTAATATTGTAACCTAATATTTTCAGAGTAGTGTCTTTTTGCCTACATTCAGGGTATCTTTCTGAGTAAATATTTTTATAAGACAAAACTCATCCAATAAATCATCTTTGTTCACTGCACATTCGTCTCATACACAAAAAGGAGACCGTGGCAGAAGCTCTCAGTATAAAATAGAGGCTCATCAAACCCAACCTGATAATTTTAATGCAAATAGTAATTATAATGCTTTGTTTCCGGAAAAATGCTAAATTAGATTGTGTATTAGTTTCTTAGGGCTGCTGTAACAAAGTACCAAAAACCGGGTGGCTTATAAGGACAGACATTTATTGTCTCACAGTTCTAGAAGCTAGAAGTCTGAATTCAGGGTGTCGTCAGGACCATGTTCTCTCTGAAGTCTCTGTGGGAAAATCCTTTCTTATTTCTCCCAGCTTCTGACAGCCACAGGCCTTCCCTGACTTGCAGCTGCAGCACATACATGGTTGTCTTCCCTCTGTCTGTCTCTCTGTGTCTCTTCTTCTCTTTCATAGCACACAACCAAAACGGAATAAGAAGCAACAGCCCCCAAGAAGAACCCAAGGGAAACGAAAAAAACATCAAAAAACCTAATTCCAAAAAAGGGAACAAGGGTTAAAAACTCAAAAAAAAACCTGGGGGACACAGTTCAATTCATAACGGATGGACACTGGGTCACCAACTATAAAACAGAAAATTCCAGGCAGTCCAGGAGGTACAGTTGTCCTATCTATAACGTGATGCCGATTTCCATGTTTTCTTTTGAGTAGAGTAAAAATGTAATACTCGCTAAGTAATATGAATCATCTGTCTACATTTTTATAATTTCCCCTTAATCTTTAACCTATTTCAATCTTCCACCTAATTCAACTAGAGTTATTTTTACCAAATTAAATTTAGCAAGTTTTTTCACAGTATTCAGTTCAGTTCTCATAGGAACAACTACTTTCTTGTCACACTCATATAGATTAACATAATATTTAATTAAAGTATGTAATTTTAAAAAGTAAGTGTAACTGGCATAAACAGGTTTGGAAGCAAATACATTACTCTTGATCATAACTATGGAATCAGAATAGCATAAGCCCCCTCTCTGAAATGAAAAATGTGAAGTTAAAACTGTAAGTCTTTCCTTTCAGAAGAGAAATAATATTTAATAAAAGGAAATTATAAAGCAATCAGTACAGTTTTGTTTATTCAGGAGCAGTGAATCAAATTGCCCCCTGCTTTGGAATATTTGCAATACCTTATGAAATACAGAAATTGTTACTGGCCTTGTTAGGCTAAGATCAAAGGTTCTGATTCAGATTGCATTTTGCTATATTCTGTTGCATTTCATGCTCCCCATATCTTCTGACACTGAATATTCAAGAAGAGCCCTCGGATATATGTATTTTATTTTAAAATATAAATCCTTACTCCTATTATCATAATATATAGTTAAAGTTTTGTAAAATTGTGGAAATTCCATAAATGCATTAACATGGCTAGTGGTGGAAAATGGAATATTCCTGATCTTTTGCCAACTACTACTCAAAATGAGAATAAACTTGAAGTAAAACGAGTAGGTAGTATTTTATTTCTTCTTCCCTGCTTTACTTTGGGTCTTTTATTCTCCAACCATATAAAAACTCAATGTAATATCCATGAGTTAATGCTAATATAAATAAATGCTTAAATAAATAAATCAATGGGAGACAATAGGCAAATATCCCATGCAGAAGAATTGCAAATCATTTCTGTTGATAATTCACACTTAAGAAGGTAGAACTCCCTACTCCTTAAGTGTGGTCTATGGATAGTGATTTCTTTCCAAAGAGCACAGTATGTAAAGGGGGAATAAAGGGTAACTTTACAGTGGACAGACATGACACACACTACCTCAGCCGGAAGATCAATGTCCACATCAACAGCGATAAGTCATGTTGATAGTAGCTACCCATAAACTGACGTGATGAGAATAGCACTTTACCTCTGTGGCCTCCTTCAAAAATCCCATAATCCCATCCAATCTTCTTATGGAAACGTTTCAAATTTGGGTGAGAAGAAAGTTAGCTTAATAATAATATTCTCCTCAGAGGTTTTACAGATCAGGTTATAGTTTGGGAGATACAGAAGTATGAGTTAGGCCACCCTTTCTGAACTACAGTTATTTTCTGCTGGATTGGAAGCAATTATTTCTGTTTTGAATGACTGGCCAAGAAGGTGTGTATGTGTATGTGTGTGTGTGTGTGTGTTTTGAATGAACATCTTCCATTAGCTTCTATTTGGGACTGTCCCTAAAGTAAACAAAAACATGAAGAGAATTCTAGCAAAGATTTTTGCTTCTGTTCTTCTTTTTGTCAAGGCATGTTGCAGGTAGTCCTGATGACTGAGCCTAAAGCATTTTTTGAGATCCATTATGAAATACACCACTTAGAGTTTTTCTGTTGTGATATGTTTTTCTTGGGAGAGAATGATAAGCATGAACAGGTGGGAGTGGTGGTGGTGGTGCTGGTGATTGTGGTGATGATGATGATAATGACGAGGATGAAGGTAACAGACAGCAACATCAAACCAGTATTAATATAATTTAGTGATGAGCTTCTCTGCCCCAAGTACTATACTAGACACTTTGCGTTTAGAACTTCACTTAATATAACAAACCTAGAGGAGAATATTATTATTGTCATTTAACCTATGAGAAAACTCAACTGCAAGCTAATCGCTAAAAGCCAAACAATAAATGACATGAAAATCTGGGCCCTCTCCACCAGACTGCACCGCTTCTGAAGAATATTGGTTTTTTTTCTGACATATGGGTGCTCTGTGTACAAAGAATGAGTAGCATATATGCCTTAAAATGTATTGATCTTATTAGAATTTGAAGCAAGGTTGGGAGAAATATATTCTTTTTACCTGGGCCAGGTGACCCAAACGTTAACTCTCTGACATTAACAAAATACAGGTGCTAACCACTGTCACTTCCTGAATAATTCTTTACTGAAAGTCATGAAGGAAAAAGGAACTGAAACCTCAGACATGAAGTAACCTCTTGTGTCATCTATATTGCAAAAGTCACACAAGAACATTGTATTTTGCAATACAATGCTTGAAGTATCTTTCTATCCTTGTCTTTGCTCTCTCTCCATCCTGGTGATGTAACGATGAATACCCTCAGATTTAGGGAAGATACATACAGTCTACTGTCATGTTCATATTTGTAAATATGGCTAACCAAACCCCACCACCCTCGAGTGGATTCCTACTCACAGAGACCCTATTGGGTTTCCAAGCCTTAAATCTCTGCGGAAGCAGACTGCCACGTCTTTCTCCCAGGGAGCCGCTGGTGGTTTTGAACCACCAACCTTTCGGTTAGCAGTCGATCACTTTAACCACTACTTCACTAAAATATATCCTTAATCCCAAAATCAGTATTCATGGCACTTGTGCAGTTATTTGTGAATAGGTACAGAGTAGCAAAAAAATTGGGTCCCTCAACGTGAATGTGCCCAGCTGAAATCGAGCAAGGTGACTCTCTGCCTGTTGTTTTCAGTTCTCATACTGCAAACAAATGCCCTTTTCATAGTGCTACGTTTTCCCCATTTTTTGTGCTTTTCGTTGGTCATTTTACCGTTTAAAATGACCCCCAAGCATAGTGCAGAAGTGCTGTCTAGTGTTCCTAAGCACAAGAAAGTGTGATATGCCTTAGAGAAAAAATCCGTGTGTTAGATAAGCTTCCTTCAAGCGTGAGTTACAGTGCTGTTGGGCATGAATTAAACGTTAATGATCAATAATATATATTAAATAAGGTGTCCCTGGGTGAACAAATGGTGAGTGCATGACTACTAGCTGAAAAGGTTGGTGGTTCTAACCCACCCAGAGGTGCCTCGAAAGACAGGCCCAGTGATCTACTTCCCAGCGGCCAAAGCCTTGAAAACCCTATGTTGTTGTTGCTGTCATGTGCCGTAGAGTCAGTTCCTGCTCATAGCTGTGCACCACAGAACGAAGCACTGCCCGGTCCGGCGCCATGCTCACAATCATTGTTATGCTTGAGCCCATTGTTGCAGCCATTGTGTCAGTCCATCTCATTGAGGGTCTTCCTCTTTTTCGTTGGCCCTGTACTTTACCAAGCATGATGTCCATCTCCAGGGACTGATCCCTCCTGACAACATGTCCAAAGTATGTAAGATGTAGTCTCACCATCCTTGCTTCTAAAGAGCATTCTGGTTGTACTTCTTCAGAGACAGATTTGTTCATTCTTTTGGCAGTCCATGGTATGTTCAATATTCTTCACCAACACCACAATTTAAAGGTATCAATTCTTCTTTCGTTTTCCCTATTCATTGTCCAGCTTTCACATGCGTATGATACGACTGAAAATACTATGGCGTGGGTCAGGCACGGCTTAGTCTTCAAGGTGACATCTTTGCTTTGCAACACTTAAACGAGGTCTTTTGCAGTAGATATGCCCAATGCAATGCATCTTTTGATTTCTTGGCTGCTACTTCCATGGGTGTTGATTGTGGATCCAAGCAAACTGAAATCCTTTACAATGTCAATCGTTTCTCCGTTTATCATGATGTTGCTTATTGGTCCAGTTGTGAAAACCCTACGGAGCAGTTCTATTCTGTACACATGGGGTCGTCAAGGGTCAAAATCAATTCGATGGCAACTAACAACAAACAAAAATACTCATAAAACAAGGTAGTGTATTAAGTGGTTGACAAAAATGTGAGCAGAGGCGAACAGGAACTGAACACTGTACTTCCCCTAGGAACAATGATTTGGTATTTGCTAATTCAGTGTTCACAGTGACTTTATAGAACATACCTAGCATGAATAGCAATAACTGACTGTCCTTCCACTTAAGATTTCACCATTATCGAAGAATAAAAATGGTCAGAATTACAGAGACTGGAGAAACCCCAAGAGTATGGCCCCCGGACACCCTTTTAGCTCATGGTGAAGTCACTCCCGAGGTTCACCGTTCAGC
>NW_004444193.1:758993-767758 GCF_000243295.1 Trichechus manatus latirostris
ATCTTTGGCTATGAATATTTTCACCAAAAAAAAGATCCTCCAAGGTCTAGAAGGGAGAGTGTTGACATGTCATGGGGTTGTCTCCAAGGTCTAGAAGGGAGAGTGTTGACATGTCATGGGGTTGTTAACCAATGTCATAAACAATACGTGTCCTGACTGTTTAATGAGAAACTATTTGTTCTGCAAACCTTCCTCTAAAGTACAATAAAAAAATTTTTTTAAAAAAGGTCAGAATTAGATCTGGGACAACAGTCACTACAGCAAGAATGATGAGCTCTTTGACTATTCTAGAAGATAGGAGAGCTAAAGAAGAGGTATAAGAATCAGTGATTGAGTCTCTGGCTGGGCAGTGTAGGATGAGATTAAGGTCTGCCTGAGAAAAAGGAACACTAAATGAAAAGAACCTTGAAAAAAAATTATACAAATATAGGAGGATGGGTATTATGGATTGCATCCTTATTCACAGATAAAGAAGATTCCAAATTCAATGTATATTCATAGAGCACTGGCTAATACATGCAATGATTGGGAACACTGGGTGTCAAATGTTATCAGGTAAGATTGTCTCTGAAAAGTATTCTATATTTTTACATTTTATATTATTTTATATTTTTTTAAAAAATAACTTATTTTATCTTTTACAGTTTTAAATATATCCCACACATTGAAATTAGTATTGTTTGTATTCTTAGAAAAATATGTAAAAGATTTAAGACGTTCTTCAAATATCTGACAGACATCAAGAAATTTCTTCATAGAATGTTGCACCCTTGGACAGAATATGTTGCAGGCTTCCTAATTTTATGGAACTCATAAAGGGACCCCAAAATTTAAACTGTGCCTTGGTTGTCCCAGTAGATTTAGATTCTATTATAGTATATTACACACAATAGAAGCATGACAGTTGCCATCCTAAGACCCTGTTGAAAATCTTCCCAAGAATAAGAACCTTCTGCTTTGTTTCCTTGTTAAAAGAAGATAATTCATGGAACATTTATTAAAGCTATTCTACAAGGAGAGTGTTCAAAAAACAAAACAAACAGAAGCTAATAACTTACCTGAGATCCTCAACCCCAGCCCAAATAACTTTTGAGAGAGATTCAGGATCAACTGTTATATTTTTATATCACTTTTCTAAAAATAAAGGTGGTAGAATGGGGAAATGACTAACATTTGTTGAACATCTGCTGGGTGCCAAAAACAATGTTCGTTTATTATCTCAGTTAATGCTCTGAATAACCTTGACAATTATATATTATTCTGCCCATTTTAAAAAGAGAAAAATGAAAGTAATTCATTCCAAGTCACATCAGTGGTAAGTGACAGAGCCACAGCCAGTTGATCTTTGACCTTTCCACCACGTCACGATGCCTTTTGTGGAGGCAGTACATTCCAGAGCGTGAGGCTTTTTCTGGGCATGTCTTCTCATTCACTTCCTACTCACACTTGGATCGTACTCCCTGAAAGACTTGAGAATGCAAAGAAATATATTTAGTAGCACCACTGATTTTAATAATTATCGTGATAGTAAAAAACACAGTGCTTAGCACATCTAGGTTAAGTAACTTGCCCAAAATCCCACAAGTGTTAATTAGCAGAACTGGAATCCAAACCCAGGCAGTGGGGCTCCAGAGCCTGTGGTGTTAAACACCAGGTTTTTTTTAGAAGAAGTGAATAACTGAATTTGGGGAAATAAGTATGTTCTAGGAGCTCCCCTGACGTATTCTGGGGACTGGATCCTTATTTTCCTATAAGAAAACCCTACTGATTTCAATGTGATGCTGTCAAACATCCCCAACATCCCCCGAAGTGCTAATCTGAGCATCTCCTGGGAAAGACAGGTGAAAAGAATAGTCACCTAGTTGTGAACAAGCATTATCCACTGGACTTTTCTCCCTGACTTTTGGTACTTGTTAAAAGGTAGAAGAAAACTAACATAAGAAAAATTAAAAGACAAACTAAGTCAATTACCTTATTATTTAATTAAAAAATAATCTTTCCCTAAGCTGCAGATGTTACAGTAACAGTATTAGTTTACTAACAAACATATGTTGTTGTTTAGGTGCCGTTGAGTCAGTGCTGACTCACACCGATCCTATGTAAAACAGAACGAAACACTGCCCAGTCTGCGCCATTCTCATGACCACTGTTATGCTGGAACTCATTGTTGCAGCCTTTGTGTCAATCCATCTCATCGACGGTCTTCATCTTTTTCGCTAACCCTCTACTTTACCAAGCATGATGTCCTTCTCCAGGGACCTATTCCTCCTCCCTTCAGTACCGTTTTTCCCTGATCATATGCTACCTCCTGAAATGGCTGAACGTCGACCAGTTCTTTTTGGTGTAGTGACTCTATTTCTATAGGCTTTGTTTTCTCTGGACCCGGCAGATATTGAAAGTTGACCCATTGTCAGTTTGTTGTACTGTGGGGGCTTGCATGTTGCTGTGATGCTGGAAGCTATGCCACCAGTATTCAAATATCAGCAGGATCACCCATAGTGGACAGGTTTCAGCCAAGCTTCCAGACTAAGACAGACTAGGAAGAAGGGCCTGGCAGTCTACTTCTGAAAAGAATTAGCCAATGAAAAGCTTATGAATAGCAGTGGAACAAACTTATAGATAAAGCAAAACACATCTGATTTTCCTCTTTTCTGACTTCAAATAGAAACAACTAAGATGATACTGTGGTTTAAAATCATGTATATTTGGAACTAGCAAAGTAAGTCATATTTCCCAGCAATTGAAATTTCATATTAATAGTTTAGTTCAGGATCAGTCACTCTTACTCTTTTTCTGTTATAATGTTAAACCCAAAACTAAACCCATTGCCATCAAGTCAATTCTGACTCATAGGGAACCTACAGAACAGAGTAGAACTGCCCCCATTGGGTTTCCAAGGCTGTAAAACTCTACGGAAGCAGACTGTCACATCTTTCTCCTATCTTATAATGTTGCTAAGCTATATTTTCTCCACCTTTTACTGCAGGATTTTGAACATCTGGACACTAAGTATAACCCTAGAATTAACCCAATTAAATTTAATTATGCTTGATTTGGCCCATCATTCCAGCCTGTGATCATTATTGAGATACTAATTCTGCCATTCCACTGTGCATTCTTTCCCTAAGCTTTGGACGATCCATAGGCATGCTTATTCACTACAACTGGATTCTTTGGAACACTGGGAACTAATTTCAGATATTATAAAAATAGAATTTTATAAAGTGTAACTATAAAGTAATACTTTGAGTACTGGCCAAGTAACTCAGATACCCATATAGCCTCTCAAGGTTTGTGTTTTTGAATGCATATGTTCTGGTATGTTCGCTTTGTTGTTACATGCTGTTGAGTCAGTTCCAACTCATAGCAACCCTATATACAACAGAATGAAACACTGCCTGGTCAAATTCACATAAAAAGACCAGACTTAATGGTCTGATAAAGACTGGAGGAACCCCCAAAGTTATGGCCCCCGGACAATCTGTTGTCCTAGAACTGAAGCCATTCCTGAAGCCCACTCTTCAGACAAAGATTAGACAGAACTATAAAACAAAAAATAATACACATGAGCAATGTGCTTCTTAGTTCAATCAGATATATGAGACCAAATGGGTAGCTCCTGTCCAAAAGCAGGATGAGAAGGCAGGAAGGGACAGGAACTGGTCGAATGGACACAGGGAACCTGGGGTGGAAAGGGGAAGTGTGCTGTCATGAAAAGAAAAAAAAAAAAAGGACAGTTTCAGGAATTTCTAAGACTGCTGAATAAAATATAATGACAATTTGGTCTAGGTTTCTAGCACTGGAAATGGTGAGATGTGGTCAGATTTGGGATATAATTTAGAAATACAAACAACTGGATTGGCTAATGGATTCAATGTGGCTACTGAGGAAGGGGAGGATTCAAGAATAATTCCCGGGTTTTGGGCCTGAACAACCACTGGATAGGTGATAGGGCCATTTACCATAATGTGAAAGGCTTTGGTGAGAACAGTTTTTTTTGAGAAAAAGTTAAGAGTTCTGTCTTGACCATGTTAGGTTACATGAGCCCATTAGACACCCAAGTAAAATGTGTAATAAGAGGTTCTTCTGAAGCAAATTCTGAAGCTGATTGGAGAGTTCAGGGATGTGGATAAAACTCTGGGAGCCAACAGCACATAGATGGCATTTAAAGCCATAGGACTAAATGAGATCTCCTATGGAAAGCATAACTAGCAAAGATTTGGGAGCTAAAAAAATAAGCCTGAGGCACTCCAACATTTGGAAATGTGCTAAAGAAATGTAGCTGGCAAACATAAGAACAATTTCAAAAAGCATATTGATCCAGAATACAAGCCAAGAGCTATACAGGAGGAAAGACAGAGTGTTTAGCTAAAGATAAAGGCAGGTGGGAGGAAAATGAGCTATTTCCTGTTGATTAAATCCATTTCTTTATGAAATATAAGAACAAGTTGTCCACAGAGAGCAAGAGGGAATAAGCAGTGTTTGAAATTTGAGGAGAGAAGAGAAGGTGTAAAATAGTCCTCTAGAGAGGAGAAAAGTGAATTTCCTAGAAAAAGGAGGTAGCATTGGCTAACAGTGTTCTGTGTCATTGGAGACTTGAAGTCATGAATCTGAAAGCAGGCCAATCAGCATCATAATGTGAATGTTATCCATCAGTGTTCAATTGTACTGGTATAGAGGAGGGCTTCCAACCAGATCCTTCTGGTTCAAACCCTTGCTGAGAATTTGCATTTCTACTGCAGATATACTGAATTAGAATCTGTAGTTTAACAAGATCCCCAGGTGATTCTTATGTATAATAAATTTTGAGAACCACTGCTTTAGTAGTGAGTCAGAACTGACTCTACGGCAATGGGTTTCATTTTGGTTTGGCTCTACTAGTGGTTATCAGAATTGGTCCCTAACGAGCAGCATTAACATCACCTGGAAACATGTTAGAAATGCAAATTATCAACAGGGGTTTGAACCGGAAAGAACAGGTTAGAAGAGCTGGTACAGAGCCAAGATATGCAGATAACGGGGCTTAAGTAGGGCTGGAGTTTGATCAGGTGTGTACAATAGAGGGGAAGGGGGAGAAAAGAGTGAAGGATATTCTCAAAGGAGTTACAGTGCCAAAACATCACATCTAGGTTGGATAAGAAGAGAAGTGAGGACATGAAAGGGGGTATGAGTATCAAAACTATGGCAGGGCCAGTAGATTAGAAGTAGAATTACCAAAGTGAGAGTACTAGAGTTATGAGTTAGCATGCTAGGAGGCAAAGCCAGGGAGGGGAATGAGATGTTGGAGATAGTGCAGTTATTGGTGATACCAGGTTTGGATATGACTATACACATGAGTCAGGAAGGCAGGACGAGGTGGAGAGGAGGAAGAGACTCTTGGAGCTAAGAAAGTCAAGAAACTGAGCCTAGCATAGCAACAAGAGAAATAGAAGAGAGTAAGGAAGTGAGCCAGTATTACAGTCACTCAGGAGTAAGCGGAAGCAATGGGGAGGGTGGTAGATGACACCACAAGATGGGAATGATAAAATCTGAAATCATGAACTACAAAAGAACTAGGAGTTAAAATGAGAAGGGAGAAAGGCTTAAAGTGAGCAAAGAAGGACCAGAGGTCATCTATTTACCACCAGACTCTGAAGTTCACATGGAGTATGAGAGAAAACACAGCTGTCTCTGGAGGGGCTGCCGAGGAAGTTGTGTTAGTAAAAGCTGGTATCACTTAAGTAAGAATATGATAAGGCACCAGAGAAGGGGCAGAAGATGCAGAGGAGTTTGCTGATGACAGACCATGGATTCCAGAGGGCACAGTGGAAGGGTTTGGATGGACAGGGAGAGGTGAGAGATAGGATTAGATAGGGCATATCCTGAGAAATAAGAGGATAATTGTCTTTTAAATGATGGATAATCTGGGAGGCTTGGGCTTTTAATGGTAAAAAGTAAGGTAAACAGGCATGTGAATGTTGTTGGCAATAGTCCTGGAAATCTTGGGAGCCCTCAGCTCATGCTCATGCTCATGGGGAGAGACCTTGGCTTCCTGAAGCACTCAGTGGTCGGAGACCTGCCCCATAGCTGCAGAGCTCAAGGTAATATCTTCAGAAAGAGGACCAAGAACCGGGCTAATACTAAACAAGGCAACAACCTAGGGCCTAAGCAGCTGAAACAGAAGGAGCAAAATGCTGAGAAACAGTTCCCGAGCGCTATTGCTTTCTAAACGTACAAAATGATGTCATAAAAAGAAAAAACACAAAACAAGAGTCCTCCTAAAGCACAGGCTGTTCTCTGAACTGATAAGTCTGGGAAGACGCTGGGCTGGAAGATGAATAAATCATGTACTTTCTCCAGCCTGTATCTGTTATGACCCATTTGCTGTTAATTCCCTGGGCATTGATTACTGAACATATCTGACATCTTTAAATTCTCAGATGCAAGAATAAGTAATAAAAGCTTGTTGTTGGAAATGGGGAACCTGGGGTGGAGAAGGGGAAAGTGGGGAAGTGTTGACATATCGTGGGGGTGGCAACCAATGTCACAAAACAATTTGTGTAGTAAGTGTTTAATGAGAAACTAATTTGCTCTGTAAATCTTCACCTAAAATACAATTAAGATATACATATGTATATATAGAGAGAGAGGAATAAATAAATAAACTATATCACATGTTAAAAATAAATAAATAAAAGCTTGCTGTTAAATTTTGGGGGGGAAGAAAAGAAAGAAAGAGTGAGTGACAGGAAGGATTAAAAAACATCAAAAACCAAACTCATTGCCGTCAAGTCGATTCCAATTCATAGCGATCCTGTAGGACAGAGTAGAACTGCCCCACGGGGTTCCCAAGGCTGTAACCTTTACCGAAGCAGACTGCCACATCTTTCTCCCACGTAGCAGCTGGTGGTTTCCAACCACCGCCCTTTCGGTTAGCAGCCTAGCACTTGAACCACTGCGCCCCCAGGGCTCCTAAAAGAAAGATACGGTACGCATATTTTGATTAAGAAAATAATTTCTTTTAATAAAATATTAAATTAACCATTAATTCTATGTGTTTTAAGTGACATGATGAGAGCTCCTATATTTATAGTGAACAAATTAGTTTTCCAAATGTAAAGTTCACTCATCTCAATAGTTGAATTTCCTTACTTTTTTCCTAATTATCAGAGCAATGCATGTGGAAAATAAATAGCAAAGTTCCATTATGGTAATATTATAACGTATTAAAGGAAAAGCGAGAAAGAAGTCTCTTGGGAAAGTCAATAAATAGGCAGCTTAACAAAATGAATATTACATTCCTGTTACTGTCTACGCAATTTTTTTTTTTTTTTAGTTTGGAAATGGGGAAATTAGCTCTAAAGACAATTTATTTTCTAAAGACAATTTTACTCAACAATTGTCAAATAGTTAAATTCACAGTGATACATGCTCATTGAAATGTTCTTAAAGCTGGAGAAAGCCACCATCTGCAGGGCACACCATTTGGAATCAGAATGGCTATTGTGGAATCTTAATGGCCAGAAGGCTTCCTGTCACACACTGCCAGGCTCACCTCCTCACTCCAGGAGTCCAGAGGCAGGCTGGACTCTAGAGCTAGTTCCTCTGCAAGTCACAAAGAACCTGATATCCTTAATACAGGCGATAGTTTGGGTCAAAGAACACTCAAATTGCAACACTCATACCTAATTTTTCGTGTTCACCGATCACTCGCTGCCCCCCACCACACACACACAAGGTATTTTCGTAAATGCTGCTATGCTCATTTATTTACAGCAATATGTACAAAAAATAACATAGCAGCACTTATGAAAATACCTCATGAGGAGAGGGAGCGATTGGCAAAGAAACCTAGAAAGCGCACATTATTTGCATTAAAATATGGTAAACAGAACTTTAAAGGAAATTTATTAAAAAAAATAGTTCAATAGCGCTAGAAATATTATTCTCTTGGAATATTAAGCCAAACATATAGTTCCTCATGGTCCAAGCTTACTGTAGCTCAGACAATACACAACTGCAATAAGCAATTGTCCACCTACTATGTGAAACAAACTGAAATAGATTACCTGTTTAAAAATGTAAGGAGTTCACAGTCTTACAAAAGAGACAGACAAAATCCAAGTAATTATAAAACTATGTGATTGCAATAGACAGAAGACATTCCATAAGCATATTAAATGGTCTGGATTTAGGTCAACTTTTATTGCTGGATCAGAAAATTTAAATGGAATAATAAATGTGAATTGACTGTTATAAGGGCAGAATCCCACTCAAGTAATGGGAGATGGAGGGTGTTTTAAGTTTACCGTCTCAAATCATCCGGTAAAGTTAGGCCTCGCATGAGTAAGAACTGGACCTAAAAAACCAGTCACTCTCACACTCTCCACAATGCAGCAGTCACACAGCATTAGTCTTTTTTTCTCTTCTCTGTTCACTCTGTCTCCATGTCTGCATGTAACCCAACAAGTCCCAAGTCTTCATGATCGTATGAGTTCAGTGCCTTATCACCATTTGGTTGCCACTGAGAGTTGTCAGTCTCTCCATATTCTACCTGCAAATTCCAGACTTTGCATGGGTCACATGTCCATCCAAGGCCCCATCAGTCATAGCTTAAAGGATGAAGTCATGTGATACACAGATCTACCCCCCAAGTATCTGTCAGTTTGTCGTACTGTGGGGGCTTGCGTATTGCTGTGATGCTAGAAGCTATGCCACCGGTATTCAGATACCAGCAGGGTCACCCATGGTGGACAGGTTTCAGCTGAGCTTCCAGACTAAGACAG
>NW_004444193.1:768436-769789 GCF_000243295.1 Trichechus manatus latirostris
GAAGAGGACTTGAAGCACTTACTGATGAAGATCAAAGACCACAACCTTCAGTATGGATTACACCTCAAGATAAAGAAAACAAAAATCCTCACAACTGGACCAATAAGCAAAATCATGATAAACGGACAAAAGATTGAAGTTGTCAAGAATTTCATTTTACTTGGATCCACAATCAACACCCATGGAAGCAGCAGTCAGGAAATCAAAAGACGCATTGCATTGGGCAAATCAGCTGCAAAAGACCTCTTTAAAGAGTTGAAAGCAAAGATGTCACCTTGAAGACTAAGGTGTGCCTGACCCAAGCCATGATATTTTTAATCACCTCATATGCACGTGAAAGCTGGACAATGAATGAGGAAGACCGAAGAAGAATTGACGCCTCTGAAATATGGTGTTGGCGAAGAATATTGAATATACCGTGTACTGCCAAAAGAACGAACAAATCTGTCTTGGAAGAAGTGCAACCAGAAGTGTCTTTAGAAGGAAGGATGGCAAGACTACATCTTACATACTCTGGACATGTTGCCAGGAGGGATCAGTCCCTGGAAAACGACATCATGCTTGGTAAAGTACCAGGTCAGTGAAAAAGAGGAAGACCCTCAAGAGATGAACTGACACAGCAGCTGCAACAATGGGCTCAAGCATAACAACGATTGTGAGCATGGCACAGGACCAGGCAGTGTTTCGTTCTGTGGTGCATAGGGTCGCTGTGAGTCAGAACCTACTTGATGGCACCTAACAATAACAACAACAACAACACCCCTCTAAGGGATTAGAGGAAGGCAGATTCCCTAAGGAAGAGGTGTGGGTAGGGAAGGGATGATTGGCATCTTTAACACAAAGGCATTCATTCTTCTTGGTCCTACACGGTCTTTCCACTTACACAGCTCCCAGCACACCACAAAATTTGTCAATGATTAGCTTAAGGTGAACATACAGAAGTAGCAACCAGCTTTGGCATTACCTTGAAAGCGCAGGTAACAAAAGCATCTCGGTGAAATGATTGCATGTTAGCTAGGGTGTTCAGGTCACAGAAGGCTCCCTTTTGGACTATTGCTAGTGGCATGCAATCCTTGCTACATCCCCTGTAGCTACCCCAATTGGAAGTCATAAATAACCCACAATCCCAAGTCAGTCTTCTCAAAAGCAAAAAAGAAAAATAAATAGCTTTGCTAGAGGCAGAAAAAATGGCACACAATTACTGCTACGTGTATGCAAAGTAAAAACAAACAGGCATGACTCGGTTATTGACTTGGTTCCTTTATTCTTTGATTCTGAATATTTCTGCCCAGCCACCTGAAGTCAGCTTTTCTCTCATTCTGAAGTCTGCATTCTCTTTTGAGTACCAAAATG
>NW_004444193.1:771481-773034 GCF_000243295.1 Trichechus manatus latirostris
GTGCCAGTATTATCAGAGCTGACTTGAGAAATGAAGAGAAGGGGGCAATTTGTGGCTCAATACATAGACTTTTATTTAATATCTTCGTTTTCTGTATGACTCCCCTGCTCTCAGTGTGCCCAAGTCCCAAGTCTGTCTGATTCAACCTCTCCAGAAATTAAACCTCTAGACATCTATCAGCAAAGTATGGGAGACGATCAAGGGATCCAACTGCTTTCCATACAGACTTTCAACCAATCCTCCTGTTCCAGCCCTATCTGTACTCCTCTCCCTCTTTTCAGAAGTACCTGAAATTCCTAAGTCTTTCTAGGGCTCTGTGGCAGGACTCAGTTGACTTCTTTGTTTCCTTCAATGTTGTCTTGGGTTTCAGATTTCTCTGGTCTGCTAATTTGTTACCATTCATTTATCTTGTTGCTACATTAAAGATACATTAAATAACTACAACCAGTAGCCATCAAGTCAATTCTGACCCATGACTACCTCATGTATTTCAGAGTAGAACTGCTCCACAGAGTTTTCATGGTTGTGATCGTTCGGAGAGAGATAGCCAGGCATTCTTCCAAATCATCTCCGGGTGTGTTTGAACTGCCAACTATGTGGTTAGTAGTTGAGTGCTTAACCATTTACACTGCCCAGGGAAAATCAAAAAACCAAAACTGTTGCTGTAGAGTTGATTCCAACTCATAGTGACCTGCCGCATAGAGTTTCCAGGGAGCAACTAGTGGATTCAAACTGTCAACCTTTTTTGTTAGCAGCCGTAGCTCTTAACCACTGTGCCACCAGGGCTCCACCTAGGGAAAGATACACTAAAGGCCATACATTGTTTGCCGCTCCTCCCAATGAGACCAATGCTTTTGAGTAATAGAATATGGCGGAGATGGAGCTGTGCCAGTTTTCAGACCAAGCCTTAAGAGAGTGATAGCTTCCATATCCTCTCTCTTGGACACAAAGTAGCGATGCCCTGAGCTGCCAGATAAGAATTTCAATCACCCTGGAGAAAAGGCTATATGGCAAGGCCCTGACCGAGACTCCATGGAGAGGGAGAGGGGCCCAGATGAGCCCAGACTTCCAGCTACCACCACTACAATGTGTAAGTAAAGTCATCTTGGATAATCCAAATTAGCCCAGCTGCTAGATGAATACCACCGAGGGATTACAGTCAATACCGTGTGGAACATAAGAATCACCCAGCCTCACCCTGCTCGAATTTTTGACCACAAAATTGTGAGATATAATATTAGCTGTTTTAATTCATCAACTTTTGGGATAGTTAATTATGCAGCAATACATAAGTAGAACAATCTGCTTTCCTCCTTCCAAATTATGTTGTATTACCCTTCTCCTGGTCTTATTGTTCTGAGGGTTTATGGCTTTTTGTCATTGTTGTTAATCTATATAGTTTCATTTTAGGGAGTGTTCAGTGGAGGTAGCAGTAAACACATGTAGGTTATCCACCATGGTTAAAGATAAGCTGCCTCACTGATTGCTTAATCTCTTTTATATTCTGAACTCTGATTTATTTTTGGTATATTTCATTGTTAGTTTTCAAAACT
>NW_004444193.1:774312-790094 GCF_000243295.1 Trichechus manatus latirostris
AACATTTCGAAGCTCCATTTTCTTTTATTGGTTAAAAAAAAATGTGCCTGTGTAATTGAAATAACTCAATAAAATATTAATTGAGAACTACATTAGGAGCTTTGAGCAATATAAAAAAATAAAAACAAAAAGGGAAATTATGGTCTCTGTTCTCTGAAGGTTTATACTCCAATTAAGAAGAAAAGGTATTGGCTGTGTAATAATACACAATCTAAATATCAACTTTAAAGTAAGCCTCTGCTAGATCAATTTCCAAATGATTGTTGCAGATGTTGCAAAATATAAGCTTAAATAAGAAAGTGTTAAGTTATGTTGAGGGAAATTGGGGAGAATTTGAGAATATAGAAAAAAAGAGAAAATCTTCTCTCTAAGCGGCAGAAGACATTCTCATGATGCATAGAGGAGAGCATATTTTTATTTTATTAGCTTTACCTGTGCTGCAATAGGCCCATTTATCCTATAGCTCACTCTCCTAGAATAGTCTATGCACCTTTAAAAATAAGATACTATAATGTTCTATTCTAAATACTACGCTTCCATTTTATATTAATGATCCCTTTGGTAATAAGAGAACAGGCAGGTTCGTTTATCTCACAAGGTTCCTGAATTCAGTAGACAACATCCTGTATTGCCCTTAAAATTAATCACATCCCACAGTGCCTCAAAATGAACTTTAGCAAATAATACAACTATGATAAAATTTGCATATCAGATTTACAGTACATTCAGGGCTTCTCGTTTCCCCTATCCCAGCCCTTCTCTCCTAAATGGCATTATACATATTATAGATTTTCCTGGGAAGAGCAAAAGACAGGGGCACTTCAAAGAGTGTCAGCTTTAGTGAAATATGACAGATATTTGACTTCTGTCTCCTCCTCTGGGCCCACGGTGACGTTTAAGCAGATGGTGAAGCTACAGTTGGATTTGCAATTGTGGTTTAGAGCAGGACATGATTATCTAGCACATTTCTTACTAGCAGTTCCATAACAGGAAGATGGAGCCATTTATCAAAGGAAAAGTTGTGGTTTATATTAATCAAAACCAGTGGTGTCCCAAATTTTAAGACACCGGGACTAACAAAAGGCGAAACTAATTTCATGAATGTGCATCCTAAACTTTCAATGACCTCTCCCATCCCCATGATAAACTCTTCTCTTCCATCCGCCATTATAAGCGCCTGATGGCCTCCAGCTCTCCTCCTTTATCAAAATAGTCTCATAGAAAGAGCTCTGCTACCAGTGAGTGGTCTGTGTGTACCTTAGTGCTCATGCTTCTCGAGGTAGAAGCATGGAGAATGTGAGGCAGCTGCTGAGGAAGCAGCACGCCAGTGGATAATCAGTCACAGAGTAAAAAACCGTGACACACATGTCAAAAGTCAACTTGATTAATAGTTGGGAAAGCTTTCATATTAAAACAAGCACACATGCAGAGTAGCATTCACATTTATACTAATTTTAAAGATAAACTCGCTTGTGGCTTGCTTATCCACACTGCTGCTACCTCCAGCTCAGGTCCAGAGGTATACATTTGCCTTCTTCTCCCCTGAGGGCTACTTAGGGGGCAAAGTTTGAAAAGCACTGCCTCCACATTTGTATTGCTTTTGGATCTACTTTAATTTTCAGTCCGGTCCTGTTATTTTCCAATGGGTCAAAAAGTAGACCTGTATAGGAAGACCTCTTCTCCATAGGGAGTCCCTGGATGATATAAACAGTTAATGTGCTCGACTGCTAATCAAGGTTCGAGTTAGAGGTTTGAGTCTACCCACAGGCACCTTGGAAGAAAGGTCTGAGGATCGCCTTCTGAAAAATCAGCCATTGAGAATTCTATGGAGCACAATTCTACTCCGACATACATGAGATCATCGTGAGTTGGAATCGACTCAATGGCAACTATTTTCTTTCTTCTCCACACATCAGATCTTCTCCATTTTTTCTGGACCAGCACACCCAAGTATAAGACATTCTTCTATGAGTAATAATAACAGAGAGTGATTCTCAGTGTGATATCAGAAACTTGGCTAAGAGGTGATGCTGTATCTTCCCTCAGGTGGGTGTCCCTCTGTTGCCTCATCCCATACCTCCAACCATTCTGGAGAAGTCAGGGGCTGTGCAATCATTAAGAAATTTACAATATGTTTTAGGTCATGGATAAGGAAGACAAAGGAACAGTTTATTGTAATATAATGCAAAAATCAAAACTTGTAAATATTTGAAAAGATGGTAAATTGTGTCTGAAAATCAAGAGGAAAAAAAGAAAACAAAATGGGCCCAGAGATAATTCAGATATTGGAGTTAATAGAATGGTCCCCTTACAGTCCTCAGCCAATGGCTTCCATTGCCTGAACACAGCCAGAAGTTAGCTGTCACAGGAGAGAGGAAAACACAGCCTACAGGGCTCAAGCCCCTGCAGTACTACACAGAGCAGGGGACGGGCAAGTAGAGATCTAAGGGCAGACAACCCAGGACCAGCACAGAAATCATAGAAAGATTATAGAAGAGTCATTAGGTTTGGCAATATGAGGTCAATGATAATCAGTTTTTGAAACAAATAATAAGCACTTAGGGAGAATTGTCCACTGCCCACCTTTCACTTGTCGTGGCATGCATGTTGTTATGATGCTGGAAGCTATGCCACTGGTATTTAAAATACCAGCAGGGTCACTCATGGTGGATGGGTTTCAGTAGAGTTTCCAGACTAAGAGACACTAGGAAGAAAGGCCTGGTGATCTACTTCCAAAAATCAGCTAATGAAAACTTTATGGACCACAACAGAATAGTGTCCAATATAGTGCTGTAAGATGAACCCCTAGATTGGAAGGCACTCCAAATACACAGTGGCCACAACAATGGACTCGAGCATACCAATGATCATGAAGATGGTGCAGAACCAGCCAACATTTCATTCTGTTATTCAAAAGGTCACCCTGAGTCGGAGCAGCTCAAGGGAAACTAGCAACAACATGGAGAGTTGTGGGTAAGATGACAGAGAGTAAAGGGTACTCTCCTGGAGCAGGTAGAGAGAATGAATTTAAGAACACAGTTTAAAGGGCTGAACTTGGGTGGTGAGGGTCAAAATTTACACACTCCTACTCAAATGTGCAAAATAATTTTGTTAATATAATATAATTTTTATAACTAATCTGCTCCTATTTTGAGTCTCCGTTCCTGTAGCAAGAGAAAAAAAGCTTTAACTTGTCCATTTGGGATATCTCAATCTTTTCTTTAGGATTAACTAAAGCTCTTTCAAATCAGTTCTTGGGGAATATAATCTCAGACAGGAAAGACTCATTTGGATTCTGTCTTTCTTGCTTGATCAAAGTTCTTGGGAGCTAGTAATACTTATCGTCCTGGCACCAACGTGTGGGATGTCTGATGTACTGCAGGAACCCCTTTGGATCTTCATCACCTCCTTGAAAACGTCCCTCATTTCACGTGATCTCTAGAGCTCCTGCACTGGTATCTGCTAAAATATGACTCATTTTTTATAGTGTTGTTATACAGTCGTTTGTTCCTTTCATATCTGGACTCCACACTCTGCGTCCTCCTTGTCCCAACCCCAGGTCTCTTCTAGGCTACTACCTGACTTTCCTATTCCCATCAGAAGCCTGATAATGTTAGACTTATCGCACTTGAGCGGGCTTGATCCTCAGGCCTAGACACCATACTCAACATGTTCGAATCTCCCACTGCGGCAACACGATGTTGTTTTGGTACCATACAGAATGCAAAACTAGTTGTTGTTAGCTTCCCTCAAATTGTCCCCCAACTCATGGCAACCCCATGAACGATGGAATGAAATGCTACCTGGTCCTGCGTCATCCCCAAGATCAGTTGTGTATCTAATTGTTGTGGTTTATGGGATTTTCATTGGCTAGTTTTTGGAATTAGATCACCAGGCTTTGCTTGCTAGGCCATTTTAGCCTGAAAGCTCTGCTAGAACCTGTTCAGTACCATAGTAACATGTAAGCATCTACTGACAGACAGATGGTGAATGCACTTGAGGTGCATTGGCAGGGAATCAAACCGGACCTCCTGCATGCAAGGGGAGAATTCTACCATGAACCACTAAATCTTCCTGCGTTACACCTTGGGAAGTAAGAAACAAGTATCCTTGTTTTACTTCTTGCTTTTTCTTCCCCTCACTTTCAACCAAGTAACAGAGGGTTTTCTACTTTCTCTTCATATCTGACAAGAAGTGCCCCTACCTCATTTATTCTAGGAGAAAAAAAAACTCTGCCAAGTATATACAGTTATCCCTTGGTATTCATGGAGGATTGGTTCCAGGACCTCCAATGATACCAAAATCCAAGGGTGCTCAAGTCCTTTATATAAAATGGCTTAGTATTTGCATATAACCTATGTACATACTCTCGTATACTTTAAATCATCTCTAGATTACTTATAATAGATGAAACAATGCAAATGTTATGTAAATAGTTATTACACTGTATTGTTTAGGGAAGAATGACAAGAACAAAAAGTCTGTACATGTTCAATACAGACGCAACCATCATAGTACAAGTCAGCAACAACATTTAACTTTTTTTTTTCTCAGATATTTTCAATCCACGGTGGTTGAATCCGCGGATGCAGAACCCTCGGATGGGGAGGCTGAACTGTATACTGAAGAAGTTCCCAAGTGTGTGGATCCTTCTCCTCTCCTGGGGAAATAAAGGAGGAAATGCTACTACAACATAAATTCCGTTATTAAAAAAAGGAGAAATAGCGATTTTTATTAAGTATTATCCTTTAACACTTGGAAAACTTGTGTCAGACCACATCCAGGTCTGATACAGGCCAAAAACACAACCAAGAACAGAACATAAACCCACATGACTGTGGCATAGCTACCGATATCTTTACTGATAGTAAGTGGATCACTGAGAGTTCTGTGTCCGCATCCCCTAGACTAAAGGTTTAAGATGCAGAGAGGCCTGAGGTTTCTTGCCTCCTCTGAATTGATGAGTTTTAAATTCTACGTGAGCAGCACTGATCACAAAGCCTAGGAGAAAGCTTTGGGAGGAACCAGGGAGGCATCAGATAACTGCATACATTCACTTGTGTGCTTTTCCAATATACCTCATTTACGTAGCTGTTTGCTATGTAGCCAAAGCAAAAGTAACCTTGAACAATTTCCAGTCATCATTTTAGCCAGTCTTTAACTGACACTAACATTTAAAGCCTTGCCTAGTTCAGCTACACCCTCCATTGACACTTTCCTACTCTTTTTTATTTTTCTTCTCCATCCTCACTTTGCCCTTTAGCTTTCATTCCTTGTTGCAATGTTGGCTTGTCAAGGATTTCTCCCCCTTAAGTTTAAATTTCCTTGAGTTATGCCCTACCTGACTTGCCCTACTCCTGACACACCAGACTTTCCCTTGGACATCATCCCATAGGTTCTCTTCTCTCACCCAGTGCCCCTGGACTCAAAGGTGAGCCGTCCACCTTTTCAAAGATACTGGTATCAAAAGGGAAACGATTGTGCAACCAAACACCTTAAAGTAAATTTCCAGAATTTCTGGGCTCAACATGTTTCAAATCAGACTACGCTTGCAATATTCCATTACCTGTGTGTAATACTATTGTATTGGTTTCCTATAGCAGCTGTAACAAATTACAACAAATTTGGTGACTTAAAAAAACACAAATGCAATCAACTTGCAATTCTGGAGGCCAGAAGTCTGAAATCAGTTTCACTGGTCTAAAGTGCTAAAGTCAATGTTTCAAAAGAGCTGGTCCCTTCTGGAGGCTACCTGTATTTCTTAGCTAGTAAACCCTTCACATCACTCCAACCTTTTGCTTTCATTATTACATCTCCTACTTACTCTGTTGTCAAATCTTCCTTTGCCTCCATCTTATAAAAATACTTATGATTACATTTAGGGCCAACTTGGATAAAGCACGATAATCTCTCCATCTCAAGATCCTTAATTTAAGCACATCTGCAAAGTTTCTTTGGCCATGTAAGGTAACATTCAAAGGTTCCCGGGATTAGGACATGGATATCTTGGGGAGGCGGGAGAAAAGACCTGGTAATCTACTTCTGTAAAGATTACAGCCTAGAAAACTCTATGGGAAGTTCTACTGTGTCATACAGGGTCGCTATGAGTCGGAATCAATTAAGCAGCACACAACAACAACAACAAATCTTGCGGGGAGAGGGCATTATTTAGACAAGGACCTTCCTCCAGAGCTGACAGAGAGAAAGCCTTCCCCTAAATCCAGCACCTTGAATTTGGACTTCTAACCTCCGAAACTGTGAGAAAATAAATTTCTGTTTGTTAAAAGCCACCCACTTGTGGTATTTCTGTTATAGCAGCACTAGTTAACTAAGACAGAATTAAATGTGAAACTATAACACTTTAGAATAAAAAAATATAGAAGAAGTTCTTTGGGGTCTAGGGCGAAGCCGAGGTCTTCAACTTGACACCAAAAGCATGACCTATAAAAGGAAAATCTGATCGTGAGATAAAGAACTCAACTTTGCCTTTATCCTTGTTCCTGGAAGATAACCCTTGGAATTTTCCGTGTAGTTGAGGTGACTTTATATCTAAAACCTCCAGAAAACACTCGATGATTTGGGCAAATGAGTTGGGAGCTGGTGAGGCCACAAAGACCACACAGTCAGCAAACCTCAGGAAGGGAGGAGGCATGGTTTAATCCATCAGGCATATTCAATGAAGCCCCAATCATGACTATGCAGTGATGCCAATAAAGGCTCTGGACCAGGAAGTTCCAAGAGCTTTCTGGTTGGTGAAAGACGTCGATACACATGGGAGGGTAGCGTGCCCTTTTTGTGACATGGAAGACCCACATTGGGAACCCTCTTGGAGCTCACCCCATGTATCTCTTTTTTTCTTACTGATCCTGATTTCTGCCATTTTGCTTTAATAAATCTGTAATTGTAAATGTAGTACTTTCTATGAGATCTGTGAATCATTTCAGAGAATTATCAAACCCAAAGAAATAATGGGAACCAGCAGGTGATAGTGAGGGGCCCAGAGGAGGTTCCCAAGTTTGTGACTAGCACCCTGAAGCGGTAATGATAAAACCCCAAGTTTGTGGACAGCAAAATCAAAAGTAAGTGTGTTGTGTGGACTCCCAAGCTTGCAGCTGGCATCAACCTACTTGACAGTCTGAAGGATGGTTGGTGTCCTTTTAACTTGGGAGCTCTGACCTGGCTGCAGGTGGCCAGAACCCAGGAGAGAGGTGCCATGTGGCCTGCTGGTGTTAGAAGTGAACCGGGAAGTGGGAAGTAGGAATTTGTTATATCCTCATAGTTGGGAACAGAACAATAAGATTCCGAGATTTCCACATGACATAGATGGCACTTAAAGATTGATTCATTATCCTACTAGTACTAATAAATTTGACCTCATTAAAGTTGGTAAACTTTCTGTGGAGAAGATGAAAAGATAAGTTACAGATGGGGAGAAAATATTTGCAAGTCACGTATCCAACAAACGACTCATATCTAGAATATATAAAGAGCTTGCAAAACTCAAAAGTGAAAAAAAAAAAATCCAATTAGAAAATGAGCCAAAGACATAAAGAGACATTTCACTGAAGACGATATACAGATGGTAAGTAAGCATATGAAAAGATGTTCAATATTATTAGCCATGAGGGAAATGTAAATTAAAACCACAATGCAATGTCACTACACATTTATCAGAATGGCTAAAATAAAAAAGAGTTACAACACCAAATGCTGGCAAGGATGTGGAGAAACTGGATCACTTACACATCACTGGTAGGAATGTAAAATGGTACAGCCATTCTAGAAAACATTTTGGCAGTTTTTTATAAAACTAAACATTCAGCTGCCATATGACCCAGCAATTACACTACCGGGCGTTTATCCCAAAGAAATAAAAATTTATGGTCACACAAAAACGTGTATATGAGTGTTCTTGGCAGCTTTCTTGGTAATAGCTAATACTGAAATCAGCCCAGATGTCCTTCAGAAGGTAAACGGTTAAACAAACTGCGGTACATACACATGGAATACTACTCAGCAAAAAAAAATATATATATATATACAGGTACACACAACAACCTGGATGAATCTCCAGAGAATTATGCTGTGTGGAAAAATCCATTCCCCAAAGATTGCATACCATATAATCCCATTTACATAGTATTATTGAAATGGAAAAGTTATAGAAATGAAGAAAAGATTAGTGGTTGTTTAAGGAAGGTGTGGGAGCAGGAGGAAGATAGATGTAGTTATAAAAGGGCGACAGAAGAGATCCTTGTGGTGTTGGAACTATTCACTATCGTGACTGTGGTGGTGAATACATGAACGTACACAGATGATAAAGCTGTATAGAGCTTAATGAGCACACACACATACAAATGAGTAGAGGTAAAACTGGGGAAATCTGAATAAGACTGCTGGGTAGTGTCGATGTATAATATCCTGGTTGTAATATTACACTATAGTTTTTACCATTGGAAAGTGGACAAAGTGCACAAGGGATCTCTTCGTATTATTTCTTATAACTGCATGTGAATCTACAATGATCTCAGTAATAACAGAGTAGACTACATTCTCTCACAAGTTTTAACAATGACAAGGGAGACCCACAATAGACTTCTTAATTTTGCTATTTACAGCCATTATTGACCCCAGAGCTAAGGTCATCAGCATCTGAAAATGAGATGCTTTTACTCTTTTGGAACAGAAAGCAGGTCTAGCCTTGGAAATTGCCTTTTGTCCTGGTGTTAGAGTACTGAATTGTGTTCCCAAAAAATATGTGTTGAAATCCTAGCCCTTGTACCTGTGGATGTGATCCTGTTTGGAAACAGGTTTTTCTTTTGCTACGTTAATGAGGTCATACCTGAGTAGGGTGGACCCTAAACCTAATCACTTCTGAGTTATAAAAAGCAGAATATACACAGAGACACACATGGGAGAAGATAGACACCATGTGAGGATTGTCTACAAGTCAAAGAACACCAAGGAACCAAGGAATGCCCAGGGCTACTAACAAAGAAGGAATTGACCTGGCTGAGACCCTGATTTGGACCATTCACCTCCAGAATTGAGAACATAACTTTCTGTTCTTTGAAGTCACCCACTTGTGGTATTCATGTTACAGCAGCACTAGCAAACTAAGACACCTGGAGTCTGGGGATTGTCTCACCTTGCCGTGGGAAGTTGTGCAGCCATGCTTTCCAGAGATCCAAAAACTAAAAGGCACACCACCAGACTCTTCTAGTGACAAAGTTCACAAGCCTTGTTCACTTCACTGAAACATCCAGACCCTGAAAGAATGATTTGCTCAACTGTGTTGAAACAACAACTTACATTCCAAAAAAAAAATTATGCTATGGAAACTTACAGAAATGCAGCCAGCCGCCAACACAAATATTATGGCATAAAACATAGGTGCAAAGAGAATTGAAAGCAGCAATTAAAGAGAATTTCTTCCTCTTCAGCAATTAACGGGGTACACCTCTGGCACTCTCTCAGAAATTAAAAAAGAAAATCAAGATGGATGCCTGAAAGGTAGTCACTGTGCTTCAAACTGAATTTCATTTCATTTGAACCAGGAAACTGCACCTACTATCTAAAGTATAAAATGTCAAGGTTTTGGTGGGATCTAATTGAGCCATCTGAGAAGAAATATCTTTGATGCCGATAGAAAGGAAATGTTGTTGAATATTAAAAATTATGAAACACCGAAGAGTTACAGTATTAATGAAAGACCAGGTGTGGAGCAAAGGAAGAAAAATAGAACGGCTTACTGTTGGCTTTTAATTTTTGTGTTTCTTTCTTTCTTTTTCTTCTTCTTCTCTTCCTCTTCTACCTTCTCTTCTCCTTATTCTTTTTTTTTTTTTTTTTAAGATTCCTCATTCAGTCAGAGGTTGCAGCTTATGCCAGAGGGCTTCATTTCTGGGCTTCAGATATGTCTACATATTCCTGACAGACATTTTGGGGGGATGGGGATGGAGGAGGAAAATTATACAATTTATTTGCATTCCAGACTGAGAAGTCTCTTGGGAAGAAATATGTCCAAAGAATTTTTAGTTTAGTAACAAAACTTTATTTACTGGCAAAGAGAAAGCATAGTGTTTATCATAAGCCATCTGTTCTGACACATTGACTCATATCTGGGTCCTATTATTGCAGAGTCGGCCCCAACTCATGGTAAGCCCATGCACAATGGAACAAAATGCTGCCCAGTCCTGCCTCATCCCCATGATCAGTTGGGGATCAATCAATATACTGTTGTAAACCAGTATTTTGATGCCATTCTGAGTTTCTGAAGTAGACTGCCAGGCCTTTCTTCTTAGTCTGTCTTAGTCTGGTAACTCCTCTGAAAGCTGTTCAGCATCACAGCAACCTTCAAGCCACCACTGACAGCTGGTGGCTGAGCATGAGGTTCATTGGCCAGGAATCAAGCCCAGGGCTCCAGCAAGGAAGGAGAGAATTCTACCACTGAACCACCAATGCCTCATTTCAGGCCTAGTTATGTTTAAAAATATATGTAGATAGGATACTTTTACTAAAATCCCTAAGGCTCTGAGGCCAAGGCAGCACCAATTTGGTATCCAGGGGACAAAATAAAACCCAAAGGAAGAGAAACACACTCTCACTACCTCCACAGGGGAAAGTGGAATGTGGCTGAGGGCCCACAAGATGCTGAAGGCCCCACATAGCACAGTCGTGCTTTATAACATCCAAGGGCAGAGTTGGCACTTGGTAGTGGTGCCTCGTGGCTGTGCCTAGCAGAGGACTGTGGGCACCAGAAGCAGTTAACAAAGTGCCTTTACAGAGTTAGAAATAGTTAAGAGGGACATATTCGTGAGATCACGGGAGACACCACCTTGAGGTGCCCAGAAACATGTAGAAGAACTAGGAGGAGAAATGGCAATCCTGCAATAAGAGGTAATGAAAATCCAGAAAAAAATAATATACTGTAATTAATATAAGTACATTTGTAACCTTAAGCTGGTATAGCTCCGGGAAATACAAGTCTCATGTACAAGGTAGTCTACTTTCATTTAGTGAAGAAAGTACTGAATTGGAAAAAAAACTGATCTGTGGTCTCTTCCCAGATCTGAGTGGCCATTATAATTTTCTATGTCTTTTTATGCATTATATACTGAGTAAAATACATCTTTCTCCACTGACAGGTTCTTGTGTCAGTATATAAATGTGCTTGTAAATAAAACGTCCAAATAAAATAATTTCTTATACACAACAATCGATTGACCTTCTTTGAAATGAATTAAATGCAGCATGTAACATACAATCAACTGCCCGATAGATGTAATCTTTTACCTCTGAGTAATACATCTACAAGATATACTCCAAGATATAAAAGAGAAGTTCTTCATACAAGAACATCCAGGTCATACTTACAATGCCCACCAATTTGTTCTGTGATTTTACCTAAGTACCTAATAAATTCTTTCTTTCTAAATGGAAAATTCCATGGCCACCTTTGGCCATTATTTCCACACCCGAATTATACTCTTTCAATAACATTCTTTCGAATGTCAGTCCCTTCTTCGTTCTATTTCATGCCCTCTTGCTTTTGAACTACTATACCCTTAAAGAGTTTCCTTTCATATCCCTTGTCTGTACTCCAAACTTTATCTGCATTAGTCACGTTCACCTTTCATTTCCTCCTCAAGAATGAACACTGACCTCATTTTTTTTTTTTGTCTCCACAAGGAGCTGCAACCTAATGATCTTTTATCATCATAGCTGTCTTTATTGATGCTTCGTTACCATTCCTGTCGCAGAAGGTTCAGAATCATGCACAAAGCTCCAAGTGGGACGGCTTCCCCAGGCCTTTGAAATGCTTTTATGATGATGCGTACCAGAGCGCTGTTAGCTTTCCTGGTTATTAATATGCTGCTGCACTCTTTTCATTTCATCTCACCTATAAATCTTGTTGCTAATATCCCCTTAAGAATTGTTATTTTAATACATATTTCCTTTCAAGTTTTAGCCTAATCTTTTTCTCCATGTTACTATATGGTTTCTAAGATGGTGTACCACAAATGCAATGACAAACAAACTTTCTTTAGTACAGAAATCAATAAAGTAATTGATTTTTTAGGTGCTGTTCACCTAAATAAGCCAATATGCATAATATTTTATTTCACTATAATACCATTTAATGGTCCTCTATGTGGTTTTGGTCACAAAGGGAAAGGGGACCAGGTGAAAGGGAATGGAAAGTGTGTTACATAATTATTCCTGCTCCTAGAAAGGAAACACAAGAAACTATATTACTATTGTGGACAAGTAGAGTCAGCTCTATATAAACAGCATATTGTGTGGATTTTTCTGGCAGTATTTACATGACTAGAAAGTGTTCACAAAGAACTAAAAATGCAAAATTTGCATCTAAGCAATCACCTAAAAACTCAGAGAATCTATATTTTATTATCAGCCTTGGTTTTGTTTTGGTTTTGAATTTTTATTTTACACTTTTGAGAATTAGGTAATGAAAATTCACAAACACAAACTGCTAAAGATCAGCAGCAAGCTGGTTAAACAACTAGAGTGAAAAATCACACCAGCCGTGGTCCACACCAAACCAGATAGTCCTTTTGCTCTATTACCTTAGAACACTGCCAATTCTGTTTTATTTCACGTTAGGAAAAATGACGATTAGTGAACTATGAGATGTCTCACCGTCTTTTTCCTTCCTCGCCAATTTCCCTTCAACTAATATGATCAAAAGTATCTTTCACATCCGAATCTTCTCTGCAGTATCCAAAGCAGAAGAACAAGAAATCCCTGGGCACTGTCCCAGAAACATCAAAATATGTCCTTAGTATAGGTAAAATGGAACCCTGGTGGCACAGTGGTTAAGAGCTCGGCTGCTAACCAAAAGGTCGGCAGTTTGAGCCCACCAGCCGCTCTTTGGAAACCCTATCAGGCAGTTCTGCTCTGTCCTCTATGGTCACCATGAGTCGGAATTTACTCGATGGCAAGGGGTGTATAGGTAAAATAGGAACAAGTCAGCAAACGATCCAACTTCCTGATTTCTTTCTTTTATACATTTCTCTTTCCCTATTATCTTTCCGCTTCAACTATGCTTACCTAAGAAAGTTCCCACAGAGATGCATCTCTTTTTAATAGAACTCTTTCTGCCATTCTAAGGAACTTTCTACTAGACTCTTAAGTTTCTTGCTAATTGGGGGAGTGGGTCATGTCCTATTCGTAATTTTAACCCCAGCACATAGCAAAATGCTTGCCACAAAATAAGCACTCAAATGTATTAAGTAAATAAAATGTAAATACGCTATAACCAAAAAAACCAAACCCATTGCCACTGAGTCGATTCCAACTCACAGCTACCCTACCGGATAGAATAGAACTACCCCATCAGGTTTCCAAGGCTGTAAATCTTTACAGAATCCAACTGCCACATCTTTCCCCCGAGAAGCAGCTGGTGGGTTCCAATCACTGACCTTTCAGTTAGAAGCTGAGCACTTAACCACTGCTCGACCAGGGCTCCCTAAATATGCTATCATCCATTGCTAAATCACATTTACATTTGAAATCTCACCGCCAAACTATTGTAAATCGTATCCAGCATAGGTAGTGAAATCAGTTTATATGACATCTTATTTTACTCCTTAGGGTTTACTATCATGTATTAAGTATCATTAAGTCTTGTATCACCCGTGGGAGACAGCAAACTCCAGAGAAATATGAGCTGAAGTCAGTATGCATAGTATAGCGGTTAAGAGTGCTGACTCTGGAGCCAGACTGTCTGGATTCAAATCTCTGCCTCACCACTTACCAGCTGTTGTCCTTAGGCAACCTAATTAATTATTCCATGTCTCAGTTAATCCATCTGCTGTAACACTACCTACTTCATCAAGTTGTATGTGTATTTAAATGAGCAAATATTTATAAAACATTTAAAACAGTATCTGGCATATGGCAGGGATTATATAAATGTTTGTTTAGAAAGAAAAAAAATTTCTGAGATATTAACAGTTAGTCAACCAAACAGAATTTAAGTATTTGTTATGGAGAATAAAATGCCATAGGAAGCTATTAAATATCTCTATGAAAATATTCCATGTTGGAGATATTATATTAATTGGTAGGGCCTATCAAGATTGGAGAATAATTGATTGCATGATGGTGGAAATAAGTCATAAAACTAAACTTCTTTTCCCATCCTTCTCTCCCTCCTTAAAACTGTTAAATAGCATTTTCTCTTAAAGTCTAGAAATGCTCTTTAAGTTTTTTCTTCTTGCCAAATTAAAGAGGATGGGGCTTCTGGCGATATGGAGAACTAGATAGCCTGAAAAATCCTTCCAGGACAAAACAGAAACAACTGTTGGATCGTTTGGAATAAAGATTCTTTTAAATACCTCACTAAGAATCCAGAAAGTAAGAGAAATTCTCAGAGGTCACAAAATGAAGGAACAGAAATACAGTAAGATAACTAATACTCAAATGGCTCCTACAACAAGGACAAGTGCTGATTCCTAGAACCTAGAGCTTTGAGCTTTGAGGCCACATTGAGTGGATTAGAAAGAAATTTCCACAAGATAGCAACACTTATTATAAAGCTAGAGTAAATACGATTATTTAGTAGTGGTGCAGAAAGGGATAAACAGACCAGTGGAAAAGAAAAAAGTTTACAGAAACTGACACACACATATATGAATGTAATATTTGATAGAGGTGTTATTATAAATGGGGGAAGGAGATTGTAAATAAAGCGTATCTTCATTTAAAAATATACATATATGTACATATATACTCTGTCTCCTGCCACAGACAAATGTGATTTCCAAGGAAATTAAAGATTAATGAAAAAAGGCGAACTACAAAGATTTTAGAAGATAAAATAGGAAAATATCTTCAAGATTTCAGGGGAGGGAAAGATAACATAAACAGAATATAAAAATTACTAATATAAAAAAAGAATAATAAATTTAACTATATTAAAATTAAGAACTCTTGTTCACCAAAGTTATGATAGAAAGAGGGGCAAACGAGCCACAAAGTGGAAAAACACATTTTCAACATACGTAATTGACAAAGGACTAGTATGGAAAAGACATAAAGAACACCTACAAATTTATGTGAAAGAAACAAACTACTTAACAGAAAAATGGGCTGTTATGGATTGAATTGTGTCCCCCCAAAATATGTGTTGTAATTCCTAACCTCTATGCAGGTGTGGATTAACCAGTAAGCAAGGTACACATAGGTTTACAGTAAACAAGGTACGCACCAGATTAATTGTGTTTACTTACTAATATGTAATGTACAATTTCACAAGAGTTTCACCACATCTTTGATGTGTGAAAAACAGGTGAAACTGTGCACTACAGGTTAGTAAATAAGCACAAGTAAACCCACGTGTACCTTGCTTATTGGATAATCAGCCCCTGCCTCTATGGCTGTGGTTATAATACCATTTAGGAATGGATTGTCTTTGTTATGTTAGTGAGGCAGGATTAGTGTGTTCTAAGTCAATCTCTTTTAAGATATAAAAGACACTAAGCAGCAAGCAAGAGAAGCAGAGATGGGGTAAGAGAGGTGCCAAACTACATGAAGATTGCCCAGGAGCAGAAGCTCAGAACAGACAAGGATCTTCCTCCAGAGCCGACAGAGAGAGAAAGTCTTCTCCTAGAGCTGGCACCCTGAATTTCAGCCTTCTAAATTGTGAGAAAATAAATGTCTGTTTGTTAAAGCCACCCACTTGTGGTATTTCTGTTACAGCAGCACTAGATAACTAAGATATGTGCTAAAGATATGAATACCTCTTAGAAAAGAGGCAT
>NW_004444193.1:790829-801787 GCF_000243295.1 Trichechus manatus latirostris
TAATAATAAAAAATATATGTCAGATAAAAATTACTCAAGAGATATCTGGTGTAGCTCTATTAATATGGGACAAAAATAGATTTTAAGACAAGAAGAATTATCAGGATTCACTACAGAAGAATAGTTTTTTATTCATAAGGAACATATAATATTTTGAAATGTGTGTTCTCCTGATAACATAATTCCTATGGCAGACAAGCCAGCTATTCACCAAACCTAAGGCTACAGTTACATTATATTTCCCATCCTCCCCTTAGTTAGTTGAGACAATTTGACTAGATCTCACTAATGGAATTGAGTAGAAATTATATGTTTCACTTCCACACCAAGGAAATGGTCCTATATACATTTAAATATCTACTCAGAAATTCAACATTGGAGTCCCTGGGTGGTGTGAACTGTTAACACCCTCGGCTGCTAACTGAAAGGTTGGAGATGCAAGTCCACCCAGAGCCATCTCAAAGGAAAGGCCTGGTGATCTACTTCTGAAAAATCAGTTACTGAAAACCCTAAGGAGCACAGTTCTACACTAACACTCATGGAATCCCCATGAATTGGAGTGGACTCAATGGCAACTGTTTTTTGTTGTTCTTGTTGTTTGTTTGTTTACTGGTAGTTCAACATTGATTGAATGCTTATTATTTGTCTTAGAGATACTGAGATATTAAGACAAAATCCCAGAGAGTTTCAGAATTCTGGATCCAGGTACAGAAATAAAGTACAGTACAATATAATTATTATAATATATTGGAGATATATACAAGGTTCAGTAGGAACCAAGAGAAAGTAAGTTTACCTTAGAGAATCAGACATGGCTTCACATCACTGAGGAGTTGGAACTTGAGCTAATTAAAGCAGGAGACGTGGCCAGCACATTCAAAGTCATGAGAGAATATGACTGGTTTAGAGAAAAGCAGAAGGAGTAATTCAGTACGGCCAGAGCACGTGGTCCATGTGGGGAGATGATGACCTGACCTAGGGGAGAAGCAAAGGGTATGGAGAGGACAGAGTGTTCCAGCAGTATTAAAGAAGTAAACGTAATTTAGTGACTCACTGAGAAGATGGTATATAGGATAACTCACAGGTAGATTACAGTGGCATTAATTTAGAAGGGGATTATATTATGACACAGCTAGGTTTGAATGTGAGGGGAGTGTTTAACTGAAGGTTATTTGCATCTACTTGGTAGCTGGAGCAATGACTTACACGAGTTTGCTTGGAGAGTGTTGAAGGTAAAATACAAGAGAACCTAGGATGACCTAGTTTTAAACCAGATGCTTAGCAACCTAGTTCTAAGTACCAGAAAGGTCTGCAGGTCTAAGCCAGAGGGTGACCAAAATCTAAATTATTTGTAAAAATTTCTCCTCGGTAAACTAGCAAGCATTCTGGGATAGTCAAGCATTTCTAAATCTTTGCTACAAGATTTTCTCAGGGCTTGTTAATCTTTTCTCATAGAAGAACAATCTGGGCCAAGGAAAAAGAAACAAGAAATCTACTTGGTGTTTTAATTATGTTTATTAAAGACCCAGTAGAGTAGAACTATCTATTGTATGCAGAATATTGAAATGTGCTTGGGCTCAATTCTTTTGGGACCCATCCAAATCAACCTGAGAGAGGTTAAGTGCACCCTCCTCTCTGCTTCTCAGTCTCTCCCATGGCTCAAGTTATTTTCCTGAATGCCAGGACTATTTTGCCTGTAGTGTGAGCCTATCAGGTGGTGCAAATGCTAATACACTCAGTGTCCAACCAAAAGGTTGAAGGGTCAAGTACACCCCAGAGGTCCCTAAAAGAAAGGCCTAGAGATCTACTACTGGAAAATCGGCCATTGAAAACCCTATGGAGCGCAGTTCTCCTCTGACACACATAAGGTTACCATGTGTTGCAATGGACTCTATGGCAGCTGGTTTTGAGCCTATCAGAGGTTGGAGACCACAGCTCTGTCACCTGGGCAAGGTGAGTTTGCACAGTAGAAATCATCTGGATCAACACTTCTGTATATATAATGAATTCTGGATTGAAGATTTCTTCCTTTAGCAAAAAAATTGGGCATATTTTATTGAAACTGGAATTGGTGCATCTGCATAGTAAATAATAAGTGCTTGTGTTTACACTTGCATTCCCAAGGCTATTTTTTTTAAGAAGGAGGGAGGATAAGTAATGAGTTCCTTAATATATTATGAACTACCAACGGAAATGAGGGAAAGCACTTGCAAGAACATCTCTTTTGGGAATCAAATACCCTGATAAACCATTCACTTATTTGTTGACATACAAAGGCAGTCAGGAATAAATAGCCCCCGACTCATGGCAACCCTATGCACAATGGGACAAAATGCTGCCCAGTCCTGCATCACCCTCATGACCAGTTGTAGAGCAGACTGTTGTGACCAATAGGGTTTTCATCGGCTTGTTTTCAGAAGTAGATCACCAGGCTTTTCTTCCAAGTCCATCTTAGTCTGGAAGCTCTGCATCACAGCAACTTGCAAGCCTCCACTGACAGACGGGTGGTGGCTGCACACGAGGTGCATTAGCCGGGAATCAAACTTAGGTCTCCTGCATGGAAGGCAAGAATTCTACCGCTGAACCACCACGGCCCTCATCAAATAAATAGATATAAGCAAGCAACAGTTAAGCACTCGGTTGCTGATGGAAAGGTTAGGTTTGAACCTACCCAGTGGCTCTGTGGGAGAGAGACTTGGCTATCTGCTTCCTTAAAGGTTATAGCTAAGAAAACCCAATGGGCCAGTTCCACTCTCACATGGGATCGCTATGAGTCAGAATTGATTGGACGGCATTCAACAATAACAACAACAGCTATGTGATATGTATTAAGTATAGCTCAAGACAAAAAAAAATTTATTTGTGGAATATTAATCTGCAAAGACAAAGTGATTAGAAAGAGCCAATAAGGTCCCACGTGTCAACAAGTCTGTTTAGTTTTAAAGCCAAGGGTGAAAGAAAAGAAAAGTCGGAGTATTTAATCCTTGCCTCCTCCTCCCCCCGCCCCCCAACTTGCAGCCTAGAACCTTAGGTTTGTAGGAGCTGTATTCTTCTACTTATATCCACAACCCTATTCCATGACAAGAGGTGGTAAAAGCTTCCTGTTGTGGATGATCCCATTGGAGTCTCTGGGTGGCACAAACCATTAAGCACTTGGCTTCTAACTGAGAAGCTGATGGTTTGAACCCACTCAGAGGTGCCTCAGTAAAAAGGCCTGGTAATCTACTTTCAAAAAATCAGTGATTGAAAACCCTCTGGAGCACAGTTCTACTCTGACACACATGAGGTCACCATGAGTTGGAATCACTTCAAAGACAACATATTTGGTTTGGTTTGGTTTGGTGGTTAATCCCAGGATGGCACCCTATCACTTGTAGGTTTCCTTTAACTCTTTTTTTGTAAATAGTCCCTTCACCAAATTCTCACCAGTTACCCCACTGAGTATGCCTTCCGTTTCCTGCTTAGATCTTGACCAATAAATAGAACCTACACGAAAATGCACTTGATCTACCTAAGAAGGAAAGAAGAGAATGAAAAAATTGGGTTCTCCCCTATTAATACATGAGCATGGGTTTGTTTCCTCATTAGCAGTATATACCAAGAACTCAAAGCTTGGACTCCAAGAGCGTGAGGCATGCAATAGTCATGTTTTGATGATTGTTCAAGTAAAGTGAGTTTAGTGAGTGTCCACAGTGATGAGTATGGGACTACGGCAGCACCTAGGAGAAGGGTCTTCCCAAAAGTGATGGGAAAAGCAGAGAACCATCTATTTTGATTCCTAGAATATACCTAAGAGAGGAATTAATCTACCATGACTTTGCAGTCTTGCCCCAAGATAACATTAAGGGGCTACTTAACCCGAATACTTTCTAACGTTTTAACTAGACATTCAATGACTCAAAGAAAACAACCATTCATTTCCTTGAATTCTTCTGAAACTTAGAAGATATTAATGTCTGTTTTCTATTTTATTATATGTATTTCATAAGTAAATTTCCAAAGTTCATATTGTCTCTAGTAAGAGTTTTCAAGATTAATATACCTGCATACAAAAATAAACCAATGTGCAGGTATATATCAGCTGGTATACTTCACATCTGGTAACACTATTGCTTTTCGATTTGCAATTCATGCCACCTAGTGATATAATTTGGTTTTACAATTTGACAATATCATCAAGTATGATTTCAGATCTGAAAAAGACAAGTTGAAATTCTTGGTTTCCTGTTTGAATTAGTTATTCTGAGGATATTTTTCACACTACATTATCATGTGGTAAAAAGTCTTCCACAAATGGCGACAGATAAAGGTCTGATTTTTCAGAATTAAAGACAATTAAAATAAAAACACGAACACTTAATCTTGGACTCTATCCATTCTGTCCACCTCTTTTCTTCCCTTAAAATAGAACAAAGAACTATTCCAGTACACTGAAATTAAACCTGCTTGAAAATTAGCATTAGGACTATCTTTTACCTGCATCTATCACAGTTTTCTTATAACAGTTTAAAAAAAAAAAAAAAAAACCTCTCCTAACCAGTCATACTGTTATCATTCCCCTCTCCTGTCATATCCTGCAAAAATATTTTAAAATCGTATTCTCTGACTTCGAGAGAGACAATGAAAGCAATAGTCTACTTTCTATTTTTTTATGTGCAACATTCTTTCAAATTCAATAAATATTTATTTTGTGCAATGTGCTGTTCTAGGTGTTGACTTAATGGGGAAAATATGACAAAATCTCTGCCTTCACTTGTTATTAATTATATTCTTGAATAATCATAAATTACAGACTTGCATAGTTGGGACGATACCTTACAGATTAGCTCATTCAACCTACTTGTTTCATTTTTACTTTATTACTTACAAAGAAGAAAACACAAATTAAACTAATAGAAACACAAAAGCACAAAAGCCTGCCTTTAAACTTTCACAGCAATTTGGAATTATAGAAAAGCTACATTTCCAACCAGATCTGGTACCTGTTATACCAAGAATAAGCTTTTGGTGAAGACTCCAAGCTACTGTTTATCTAATTCTCATCCCCTCCTTGCACTGGTCCCATCTGTATTGGACTCCTGCCTGCCAACACTCTGCACTCTTCCTAGTGAATCTATATATTTCCTAGTCTGTCCCCAGCCCTAGAGTCTTGCTCTGAATACCAACCTGCTTGACCAGGGTCCTGATGTCCCTTCTGGTTCCTGCCAGTCCCCCACAGCTGCAGGGTCATAGTCTTCTTCTTTTTTTTTTTTTTTTTCTTTTTAATTGTACTTTAGATGAAGGTTTACAGAACAAACTAACTTCTCATTAAACAGTTAGTACACACATTGTTTTATAACATTGGTTAACAACCCCACGACATGTCAACACTCTCCTTTCTCAACCTTGGGTTCCCTATTACCAGCTTTCCTGTCCCCTCCTGTCTTCTAGTCCTTGCCCCTGGGCTGGTGTGCCTCTTTAGTCTTGTTTTGTTTTATAGGCCTGTCTAATCTTTGAATGAAGAGTGAACCTCAGTAGTGACTTCATTACTGAGCTAAAAGGGTGTCTGGGGGCCAAACTTGCAGGGTCATATTCTGCTTTAAACATTCCTAGTGGGCTTCCTGATGAGACTGAACAGAAGTCCTGGAAGTCTACCTGAATTTGAGTAAGTCCTTCCTATTTAGCTATTAAATTCACTTGCTAGTTATTGGTAGTGACACTTTAAAACCATGCATGAGTATGACATTCCCTTTGGACACTGTGCTTTAGGTTTTCTCATGAGGACCAGTCATTGCATTTAGAGCAGTAAATCCAGCTCCATTTAATTTTCCAGTGACTGTCCAGTGTACTAGGCTCATTTGTATTGTGCATACAGATTTGCAAGTTATTGGCATATAGATGATAGTAGAAGTTACAATAGTGGACTTGATAGCTTAGAAAGATGATGTAAAGAATAGAAAGAGAAGATGCTTAATATCTCTTTGGGAGCCCATCTGTCTTAGGGTGGGTTCTCTAGAGAAGCAAAACCAGTAAAGTGGATAAATATATATATAGAGAGAGAGAGATATATCAAGGAAACAGCTCACATGATTGTAGAGGCTAGAACATCCCAAGTCTGTGGATCAGGGTAGAGGCCTCTCCCAAGTCACGCAGCCACAGAAGCTGGTAAGCCCAAGATCGGCAGGTCAGAGAGCAGGGCTCCTGCTCACAGGCTGTGCAGATCGACGAATCCCAGGTTCAGCAGATAAGCTGACAGCTCAAGTCCCAAGAACCAGAGATGAGACAACAGAAGGCAGCTGCAGGATCCAGAGAGAGCAAAAAGCCAGAATGTCTGCTTATATTCAGATGCGGGCCACATCCCCAAGGAGACTCCTTTTCATATGATTGGCTACTCACAGTATATTCAATCATGGGAGTAATTACATTAAAACACTGAGAATCACGGCCCAACCAAGTTGACACACAATCTTAACCATCACACCATCCCTCTCCCATTCTCAGGCCATGGAGTTTAGAGAAAGTTCACCCAAACCCCAATTCCAGGAGTGGGTAGGTAATCCAGGCCTGGTAATTCCAAATCTTTCACTCCCTTGACCACTGTGGCTGATTTAGGGATGAACTCAGAACTCAACCTAGACCAGTAAGTATTATCTCATAGGTATATATTAAGCTATCAGAAAAGGGGAAATCTCTTTTACCAGGGTTGTCAGCTTTAAGGATAATGTAAGCTAGGAGATGCCAGTGGTAAGCTTTGCCATCACATAAGGACATCCTCCCACAGAATGGAGGAATACACAGCAGAGACAGTCTGATGACAATATTTGAGCCCATGAATCAGGCCCACCCTTAAATTCCCTGTTATTGCTTATGTTGATCTGAGTCGAGTTTTGATCAACAACACCTGAGCATAGATCCTTGGATAACACTCATATTTTGGGTTGTATATTAAAAACAAGAACAAGTGAAAGAGTCTACATAGTCTATAAACTGCCCAAATATGTATGAAAGAGAAACAAGAAAGCTAGAGAGTTACAAATGTAAGATGGTGTCTTAGGCTGGGTTCTAGAGAAGCAAAAGCAGTGAAGCATTTAAATACATATATATATATATATATACAGAGAGAGAGAGAGATTTATGTCAAGGAAATGGCTCATGTGGTTGTAGAGGCTGGAAAGTCCTAAGTCTGTGGGTCATTCTGCAGGTTGGAGGCTTCTCCTGACTCATGTAGATGCAGGGGCTGGTGAACCCAAGATCAGCAAGTCAGACAGCAGGCCTCTGGCTCACAGACTGCAGAGGCTGACAAATCTCAAGATCAGCAGGTAAGATGGCAGGTAAGCTACTAACACAAGTCCCAAGAACCAGAAGTCAGACGAACAGGAGCCAGCAGGATCCAGAGTGAGCAAAAACCAGTGAGCTTTGCCAGAAAGTTCACCTATATTGGATGCAGGCCACACCCCCAGGGAAACTCCCTTTCAACTGATTGGCTGCTCATAACAGATCTCATCCTGGAGGTGGTTAAATTATATCAGATCTCCTTATGGACATGACTACATCATTACATAGCTGCCAAACTACATTATAACTGCCAAACCACTGAGATTCATGGCCCAGCCAAGCTGACACACAGCCTTAACCATCACAGGTGGGGTTGTGAGATGTAGAAGCGGCTGACAAAATCAAATGGCAAAGAAAGGTCAAGCGGTATGAAGATGAAAAAGAACCACTAAATTTTATAATTAAAAGATAACAGAAAGAAACCAAAGATTCAGAGATGAAAGTAGTCTACAGAACTAATAGTCAACATGAATCACAGCATCAACTACCCCAAGACCAGAAGAATTAGAAGGTGCCCAGCTACCACTACTGACCATTCTAATCACAATATATGGATCCTTATAGGAGAGAAATGTAGAACAGAATTCAAATTCTTAAAAAGTCCAGACTTACTGGACCAGTTAAGACTAGAGGACTCCTTGAGACTATTGCTCTCAGATACTCTTTAAACATCTAACCAAAATTATCCCTTGAGGTCACCTTTTGGCTAAATAACAGAGTGGCTTATAAAATAAAGTATATCACTCTTGAGTAATGAGCTTCTTTAAGAAAAATCATCTATAGGAGACCAAATGGTCAAAAATTACACTGAAGTGAAGGTGAGCAGGTAAAGGTGCAGAGAAATCAGAGTACTGGAAATGGTACAATCAGAACAGAATGAATGAGAATAATGACAAATTATGGAAAAAGTAATATCACTGAATAATTTCATGATACAAATTGTTACATGGGAACTTAATTTGCTGTGTAAACTTTCACCTTAAACACAATAAAACATTAATTTAAAAAAAATAGAATTACCATATGACCCAGCAATTCCACTCCTAGATATATACCCAAAAGACTTGAAAGCAGAGACTCAAAGAGATACTTGTTCAACAATGTTCACTGCAGTGTTATTCACAAAAGCTAAAAGTTGAAACAACAAGCTGCCCATCAACAGATGAGTGGATAAACAAGTTGTGGCATATACACACAATGGAGTATTACTCAGCCATAAAAAATAATAATAATAAAATTCTGATATATGCCACCACAAAAAAAAAAAAAAAAGAAGATAACAAGTGACTTCTGAAAGAAAAGAGTTGTGGATATAAAAAATAATAAAAAGTAAATGCAGAAATAGCAACTGTCAACTTTTTCAAGAAATTTGGCTGTGCTAGGTATGAGGGCAGTGGGCTAGGGTAGTAGGTTAAGAGAAAGCAAGGTCCGAAGTTAGTACAAGGGAAGTTGGGAAATACGTTTAAGCTCAAGAGAAAGAGCTGTGGAGATGAAATAGTAGAAAAAAGAGCTAAAGAAACAATTCCTAAAAGAGGAAAGATTGATAGAGTTTAGACTTGGAAAAGAATTGGGTCCCCTCTTTCTCTGCTATGAGGAGAAATATGTAAAGAAAGTTTAAATAAGAATTAAAACCACATGGAATAAAGAAAAACAAAACAGAGAGCATGATGAAATTCGTGTCTCAGAGCTCCTATATTCTCAGTAAATATGTGAGACAATATTCTCCTAAGAAGGAAAGGAGAGCATATTGGATAGATTAAGGAGTCCATGAATATGTAAAGATTTGAAGCCTTGATGATGGGCAATGAAGAGAGAATCACTAGCAATAACTATAAGAATAGTATAATTGCATATATTATTGAATTCCAAAGAAATATTCTAATGAATTAAACTCCATTGGTGGAATTCCTGGGTGGGGCAAACAGTTAAGCTCTTAGCTACTAACCAAAAGGTCAGAGGTTTGAATCCACCCAGAAGCATCTCAGAAGAAATGCCTGGTGATCTACTGAAAAATCAGCCATTGAAAATCCTATGAAGTACAGTTCTACTCTGAAACACATGGGGTTGCCATGAGTTGGAATGGGCTCAATGGCAATTGGTTTGGTTTATATAAACCCCATTGATATGAAATCTAATTTCTGACTATAAGAATAAAAAGGAGAGCAGATTGTGAAGAGGTAGAACAATTAAGCATTAAAACATAAGCAATAAATCAATATTCAAACAATAATTAGCACAAAATTCATCCATAGTCATTTATTCATTCATTCATCAAGTTGTTATAAATAGCTTACTGGGTGCCAGGCACTATTTCAGGCAACTGGGGATTTAGCAGAAAATCTAGCTGTAAATGCCCCTGCTTTCTTGAAGCTTACATTCTAGTGGGAAAGGCAGACAGTAAACATATAAACAAGGCAATATGTAATATAATGTCACAGTGAAAGATCTAGAGTTCTATGAAAAATAAGTTAGGGTAAAAGGATAGAGAGTGACAAGGCTTGATTATTAGAAAGAATTGTCTGGAAATTTTTCTCCAAGATGACAAATGAGCAGATATCTAAATAAGTAAGATAGCCATGTGAAGATCTGGTAAATGAGCAGTCTAGGCAGAACAAACAGTAGAAGCAAAAGTCTAGAAGCAGGATGGGTTCAGCATGTTTGAGAAATAGCTGGAAAGTCATGTGGCTGGAGCAGCCTGAGCGTGAGAAATGATAACAAGAATGGAGGTCAAAAAGGTAACCAGAGTGCAGATCATGAACAGTCTCATTGGTGAGGAAGGTGGCTTTTACTCTATATATTATATGGGGGGTTCTGAACAGGAGCAAGAACACCAGTTAGGAAGTCGATGAAGAAATCAGGGCAGAGATAGTGGTTTGATAGGTAAGTGTGAGTCCAGAAGAGAGACAGGAAGAGGATATATTAAGTTATTATCATATAAACTCATTGCCATTGAGTCGATTCTGTCTCATGGTGACCCCATGTGTTACAGAGTTGAATAGTTCAACAGGGTTTTTCTTGACTGTAATGCTACAGAATTAGATCGCCAGACCTTTCCTCCATGGTGCCTCTGGGTGTGTTCAAACCACCAACCTTTAGGTTAGCCAAGAGTAAACCATTTGTGCCACCCAGGGACCTTATCATATAGATAATATTTAAAACCATGGAGTGGATGAGAAAATGTAAGTAGAGAAGAGGTCCAAGGACTGGATTTTGGGGCATTCCAAAATTACAAAAGGAACCCTACAAGAAAAAAGTACTTCAGAGTAACACAGTATCAAAGGATTAAGCAAGGAGAGAGAAAGAAACAGACAGTGAGACAGAGACAGAGAAAGGAATTCAAACAACTCTGACTCTTTCATTTCCAATCTCCATAGAAAATGAAAAGTTGACTTTTATGTTATATTAATCATAACTACCACTAAGAGAAAACTATCAAGAACTTGTCTGTGGCAGCAGCTATCTATAAAAGTTCAAATAAATTATGTAGCAAGAACTGATGTATAACTGATTTACGTCAATTATGCCATTAAACGGTTCTTTGCAATTTCTTCTTTATATTTGTTTAAAAAGTCCTCTTTCATATCCACAACTACTTAATTATCTTGGTATTGACAGGTATTTATTATACATAGTTAGTACTGACA
>NW_004444193.1:803241-806858 GCF_000243295.1 Trichechus manatus latirostris
CTCACAGGCTTTTAAGACCCCAGGCGCTACTCACCAACGAAGAATGTAGAACATTGTCTTTATAAACTGTGTTATGCCAATTGAGCTAGGCGTTCCCTGAGACCATGGTCCCCACAGCCCTCGGCCCAGCAATTCAATCCCTCAGGGAGTTTGGCTGTGTCTATGGAGCTTCCATGTCCTTTCCTTGTACAAGTTGTGCTGGCTTCCCCACTATTGTGTACAATATTGTGAAACAGTTTTTTAAAAGTTAAAAGAAATGCTTATTTCACAGTCATATTTTATGCTTTCTATGGTTTGCCCACTAAGCTTTCAATATGGAGAAAAAGGGAATCCACTAAGACCTGACTCCATGGTGCTTAAGGGCAAGGATGAGTCTTCATTCTCATTGTTATATTTCCATGTCTAGCACCATGCCTGATATATAGATGGTAGGCACTATACACACACATACATATATTCAGATATATATGTATTAGATCAATTAAGGGATGAAAGAATGAGGGAGACACAGATAACCAATTCATACTGATAACTGACTAATTAGATAAGTAACTTCTGGGTGTTCATAATTCAACTATAATATGACATTACGGCTGTGGCAACACATTTTATGAAGGTTATACCAGTTGACTCATATTTGCTTCTATGTTATATTTTTACTTTATTCTCAAATTTGCCCATACTGAAGATGAACAACAGGGTGGACAAGAGTTGAAAAACTTGAGGTAATGGGAGTTTATTTACAAACTGGCAGAGTTTCTCAATGGTCAAAGAGTTGAAATAATGTTTTGTGTTCCCAGGAAACTGATACTATCTCAGCCACTACAGCACTGATTCTGTGACACTCGACGCTTACTGATCCCAGACCATCAATGCTAATGGGTCATTAAAAATAATAATGACCCATAATGCTTTATTGAGCCCAGGATACTCAAAGAGAAAGACAGACTCTTCCCCACCCAGATGCTCTATGGAAAATATGTGATCTGGAGTACAGGGCTCTGTGTCAAATAAATTTGGAAAGCATAAACTAGTCCCCTTTGGAGTTTTTACAATGCCTATTAGCCTATTAAAGATTCTGAGAAATCCTGAACTAATTTTTTAAAGTATGCTTAATTTTGTTAACCCTGTGCTCCGGATTATGTATTGGCAACTCAGCACAATTCCTTTCTCTCCTGCATAATAGGGGCTGGAAGGAAGTGAACAATATTTCCCAGAATCCCTTTGCCAGCAAGATTCTGGGCTATAATCTACCAGTGAGAATGACTCATATGAGATTTAGAAGGCAGAAGAGAGACAGAAGCAACTGTTTTGCTCCTTTATAATTGTAGGGAGGCGGGCAAGTTTCAAAAGACATGAGTTCTTACCCCCAAGAGTTTCACTGCAAATCACCTACTTCTCCTTAGGTGCTCATAGAGTAGCAATAATAATTTAAATATTAGTTAAATAATTTAAAATATTTATTGGATCTTTACTATGTGCCATCACTTTTCTAAAGGCAATGCATGTATTAACTCATTTAACCTTCACAGCAACACCATGGAGTAATACTATTATTTAGGTAATTTCTATTGATATCTACTACATTAAAAAATAAAATTGAACATTAAAAAAATTACGTATTATTTATTAATAATAAGCCTACTACATATTCACACAGATAACACATTTTTATGAAAAATAATTATATTTTCCAAAACAAAACAAAAAATTTGGTGAGAAGAATGTTTTTTGTTTTTTAACATTTTTTACATTGGTCACTATGAGTTGGAATCGACTCAACGGCAACCAGATTTGGAGCCCTGGTGGCGCAGAGATTAAAAGCTCGCCTGCTAACCAAATGGTTGACAGCTCTAATCCACTAGCTGCTCCTTGGGAGCCCTATGGGGTGGTTCTACCCTGTCCTGTAAGGTTGCTATGAGTCAAAATCGACTCAACAGCAATGGGTTTGGGTTTTTTTGTTTATTTGTTTGTTTCATAGTTAATAAAAAGGAACCCTGGTGATGCAATGGTTAAGCACTGGGCTAATAACTGAAAAGTTGGCAGTTGGAACCCCACAGGTGTTCCACGGGAGAAAAGATCTGGAGATCTACCCCGCTAAAGATTACAGCCTAGGAAACCCTATGGGGCAGTTCTATTCTGTCCTACAGGGTCTCTATGAGTTGGAATCTACTCGACGGCACACAACAACAACAGCAACATAGTGAATGTCTTGTAAAAGAGAACTGTATCCTCTTACCTGCTTTTGCATTCAATCTGTTGCAATATGCTGTTTTGGTTGAAGTATGTGAAGAAAATTCAACCTCTCACAGATGTGCAGTTGAAAAAGGGAGAAATATTTTAATAGCCATTTCAGACAATCATGGATATTCTTCCTTAATACTATAACCAAAACTCAGCAAATGGTAGTTTCTTAAGGATTTAGCTGCCATGGGGAATCTGAAAACATTCAGTGGATTCTTTGAACTTACATTAAATTCCACTGCTCTGTCTTGAACTTTGAATGTTTTTTTACACGTGCATGATTCTGTAATGTCATGCGTTGGTCATTTGAAAAGTATTACTTCCCTAAGCTCCACACAACTTTCAAATGTTGACAAATTTTATTCTACAAAAAAAAAAAAATCATATTTGTTAATATCAGTACTGATCTCATCAGAAACTTCTTTATGTATTAGGAAGGTCTTAACCTCACAGTGGCAAATAAAAGTTTCCCAAAATTCTAATTTTTGCCTGAAAGCTCAAATTTTGTCATTGGTAACAAATACTATCAGTATCTTTGCTTGGAGCAATAGGCTCACTTTGTTTCTGAGAAAATATGCCAAACATTCAAATCTCAATGACCATAGTGTACCTGTCTCTCAAATAAAACTGGTTTTTCAATCAGCTAGGTCATCTCACCTCAAAACAAGTGCACGGCCTCTAGAAAACCACCGTATTTCAGTATGCAGCAGAGCGCTCTGTGTGTATTTCCAGTTTTGTCAAAAAGAACCTTAAAAAGATGCATACTCAAGGGTTGACATTTAATAAAATTAATCATCTTTACCGTTTCATCATGGACATTCTTAAGTGAAACTGGCTGTTTATTTGTTTATTTGTTTTACTGCGAGTGCACGTGGTGAAGAATGTGATGACTATTAGAAAAGTTTGGTGCCACTGCCTTGATTCATGTAAAGGTGCCAGAAGTTTTACCCACAATTACATTGTGTCATCAGTATAAATGTCAACATGGTGGAAAAGGTAAATAACATATTGTTATGAAAATAGTTTTGACTTCATGGACCCCAGAAAAGGTCATGGGGACTCCCCAGGGGTCTGTGGACCACATTTTGAAAATCACTTCTGGCATGGTTTGAATTATGTCCCCCTAAAAATGTGTGTATCAGTTTGCCTGGGCCATGATTCCCAGAATTGTGTGGTTGGCCTCCATTTTGTGATTGTAATTTTATGTTAAAGAGGATTAGGATGAGATTGTAACACCACTTTTATCCAGGTCACATCCAATGTAGGGGAGTTTCCCTAGGGTGTGGCCTGCACCACCTTTTATCTCTTAAGAGATAAAAGGAAAGGGAAGCAAGCAGAGAGTTGGGGACCTCATACCATCAAGAAAGCAGTGC
>NW_004444193.1:807520-810859 GCF_000243295.1 Trichechus manatus latirostris
GGATTGCTCCTATTCACAGTGATTTGCCCATCCTGGACCTTCGGCATGTACTGTCTAAACCATTTCTTTAGCACTTCCTACACCGCCTTTGTTGCAGATACCCTTTGTTTTTTTGTTCTGTTTTAATTGGTCACACTTTTACTGGCTGATGTGTTGTCTTCCCAGTTCCCTAAAGGCTGAGACCATGTGTTACAAATCTTTGTACACAGTACAAGGAGGTATATGTAGACCCAAAAATATTTTTTTAACAAGAAATGGTTTCTCCAGCTAATCTGCTAAAAGCCAATCACTGACAGTCTTTAAGACTTTAATAATTTGTTATCTAGTCATTGATGAATATTTTTTATACCATGTCAAAATGGAAAGAAAAAAATGGACCATAAATTTTAGCCACAATTATTTATGCTCTTACAATAGGTCCCTAGAAGGACATTAATTGAGGCAAACACTTCTTAAGAACCATAAGCTTGACAAAGAATATGCACGTTAATAAAATAGTTTGATGGCCAGCTCCTTAATGACAATTCTTGCTGTGCAGTGCAATTAAAAAAAAAAAAAAGACTCTAATTACTGCTGGTTATGGTTTGTGCGCTCTTGACTGCAGATCATTTTACCAACCAGATATCTAAAGGCTGCACTGCTTCTGGGCATATTCTGACAGCTCCAACTCTCTCTGAGGGTTTATCATGTAAGAAGAAAACAAAAGACTTTTCTAACCTTTTTAAGTGCTGAAAATGCTTCATCATTCCCTCTCTAGGCAACAGGATTGCATCTTATATTCAGCAAATACTATCAAGAGGCCTTGAATTTCACCATAGTTTGAGGGTCTCATCAAGGCTATCAGACTGCACAATAAAAGCATAATTTTCAGTTATCAAAAAAATGTTTTTAAAGTGAATAATTATGGGAGATAAACATTCCCCAGATTGATTTTCATTTCTAGCATTAGAAAATCGCCACGACAGTGGTTTAAATCTCCATTTTAGGTCTAATATGAAGAAGCAAGTGAGTGAGCAGAATTAATGTGTGTAAGCGTGGAAAGGGCATGGGGAAAATAAGGGAACAGGTATTGCTACAAATTTGCAGTTGAAAACTTTATATTTATCTTAATGCAATTTAATTTTCTTTATAAAGAGAACACATACCTATAACCTCTTCTGTACGTTGCTGTTGTTGTTAGTTGCATCAAGCTGGCTCTGACCCATGGTGACTTCATGTGTAACAGAACGAAACATTGCCCAGTCCTGCACCATCTCCAAGGTAGTCTGAGTCCGTTGTTGTGTCTGTTGTGTCAATCCATCTCATTGAGGGTTTCTCTCATTTTCACTGACCCTTTATTTTACCAAACATGATGTCCTTTTCTAACAATTGGTTTTACCTGATGACACATCCAAAGTAAGAAAGTTGAAGTATAGCTACAATTAAATAGGTAGGAGTAGCAGGCGCTAGCAACACTCTAAATGTACTTTCAGTTTCATCTGTAAGAATCATATTAAGGAATTGAGTCTGACAGTTTCTTAGTGTCAGAGTCGATTTTTTTTTTAAGCAAACAGAAAGGTTTTATTTGGCAAAAAAAGAGGCAAAAGTGGGGAACAGACAGGCATGCTTTGAAAGCCATGTCTGTCTGAGTCGTTTACAGAATCATCAGTATATATTAACATTACAAATGGGTAAAATCACTGAAAGCTTCACCTTTTCACAGATTGGCTAAAAACTGCCAAATCACTGTGATTCTACATTTCAAAGTGTTTCTTAATAATCATTGGTACAGGTTTCAGTAACTACAGGAAGGTCTTCATAGGTCCAACAAATCTTACTATTCACTAGACGCTAAAAGAAAAAGATTAGAGTGGAAAACATGCAGGTCTTTTGTGCCGTTTATGATTTGTTTATGTGAAAATTCCCTAAGAGATGTTTTCCAAGATTGTACTAGCTATTGTCTTTAGACTTCAGGGCCCAGATGATGTGTCCTTGTGAGTGCTTGTAAGCTCAGCTCCAGCTGGTCACATTCTTTACGCTTAAGGACAGGGAATAATGGCTCCAATATTTTCTCCTAAATCATTCCCTCCTTTTGATCAGAGATTGATCTATAGTTGATCATCTATAGATTGATCTATCAGGACTTAGTCGGGGTCCTAGATGGCCACCATGGCAGGCTCTTTAAACTCACAGTGCTCTACTTTGCCACTGGATACCATCTGGTTCTTTACCAGGATCTTAAGTAAGAGCGACGTTCTCATCAATTGTATTGCCGAAATGAGCAGACTCAATGTACGACAACATTTTAGCCCAAGGCTTTCTTTTGCCTTTTAAGTGTGTAAGACAATAGAAGGTAAGTTTTATTATGCCTAATACTATCAGGATGCAGATTAAGAATACTACTATTCCTGGCAATAGTTATCTAGCCCGTGTACTTATTCCTGATGGTAACCAACCAAATAAATCTGGTGTTTGTAAGTGTATTACAGTGTGTAAGGGTGTTAAGTAGCTTGATGTCTAATTCTATGTATATCTTGTTCTGCTTCTCCTGTGTGATTTATCCAAATGCAACAAGAGGTATTTGCTACAACACAGACTACACCTTATTGGACTAATAAAAAATCTAAGGCTATTCTTTTATCTAATGCCACCTTGGCTAATGAGGTCAGAGATCACTGCCGTGCTTCCATCCCATTAGCAACTTCATCTGCTATTTGTCTCATAGAGATTGATAAATTTCTTAAATATTTCTCCAATTCAAATATACCATAAGTAGGAATTAAAGGTCTTAGAAATGACTAACCCCACTCTGAGTGCTGGACAAGTGTCAGAGTCAATTCTTGAGGATATATTTTTCAATTAAAGGATATCATTTATATATATTAATATAGCTATTTTTGTAAAGATATACTAAGAAAGAATTAATACCAGATAAGTCTGAAAGAAATTATGTTATTCTGAAAATATGTATGCACCCTAACTCTGTGTATCAACACAAATTTGTCATTCTGGTATAATTTTGAAACCTGACAGGACCCTAGAAATTATTTACTTCAACCCATTTGATTTCATGGGGCAGGGGGAGTGGGGACAGAGATTCAAAGAGGTTATGATTTTTCCAAAGCCACATAGGTGTTTACAAACAGAGCTAGGACTAAAACACAGGGCTGCTGATTCTTGGTTTAGGACTCTCCATTTTTATAATATGCTTCCTTCAGATTACATTGTGGTGGCAAAATGACACTCTAGGCAGAAGCACCATTCCATCCCTCCACAGCAAAGATCTGAAAAACTAAGCCAAACAGAGAAAACAGCAATCCTGAAACCCTAAAACATCAAATGAAGAGATAAAGAACTCAG
>NW_004444193.1:813080-814391 GCF_000243295.1 Trichechus manatus latirostris
ATATGATGGTGAAATTAGGACATTTCCAGATAAACAGAAATTAAGGGAATATGTAAAAACCAAACCAAACTTACAAGACTTATTAAAGCGAGTTCTTCAATCTGAGAAGAGATTACATTGTGATGTTTGCATAACCAAGCAAGCTCAGGGTTGATTATTAAAATACCAATATTTGGCATAACATATCTCACTCCACAAATAATTTGGGATGGTCTGTAGAAGCATTCTATAATGCAGTTGCTAAATATTTATTATTAGAAACCAGAGAGAAATGTACTTCAGAGAAGGTCATGTAGACTATAATGATGGTGGTAGGGGGAGGAGGGTTGAGGGAATAAAGGGAGTAAAATACCTAAAATGATCAAATTTTATGGCTATTATGTAAATAATTTTATAATGGTTATAAATTTGATTCAAAGCCACCTGGAAATCAAAGTAGAAAACTAAGCATTCCAAGTTATATATTTGACATTAACCAGTAGCATAAAAATAGTTCAGTTCTTTAGGGAAGGAAAATGCTTCCTGCATTTCACATTAAAATAAATTTTCCACATGGGTCTCTTCTACATCAATGAACAGCTAAGGTTGTCTATAGCTTCTAATAACAGTGGTAATTAATAGTAATTAATTAAGTTTATGATATTAGTAAATACCACATATGTAAAACTTAAAAATGAGTGTTTCTCAAAATGTGGTTGAGGGACTCCCATTATCAGAACCACTTAGGTTGCTTGTTCAAAATGCAAATTCCTAAACACCTCTACACATCTATAGAATATGAATTTCTCCAAGTGAGGCCAGGAATCTGCACTTGACAAGTTTCAAAGGTATTTCATACGAATTCTAAAGTTTGAGAACCACTGACCTAGAACTTCTGGGTCTTTAAAGAGCAATCCGTGTGGATATGCGGAACCTCCCCAGGTTGATCATATGGTCCTGATCTAATTTCAAATGCAAATTTCATCTCATTCAAAATATAAGAATCTGAAGGCAGCCATAAAAATTGGTCAGAATTGGTCCTTGGGAAAACAGACGATTATTACTGGAGCTCAAACAATCCTCTTTAACTTGACTTTTAGCAAGAGTTGGACAGTAGATCATTCTAGGCTATACAGAAGTTAAGCTGCATAAAGACAGCAATTTTGTTTGTCTGGTACTTTGTTACTGCCCCATGCCTAGGATCGGATCCCTAGTAGACACTCAGTAAATGTTTATTCATTCATTCTTTAGCAAGTTCCTGGAAAATATGTATTCAATATTGTTGAATGTATATTTTGAAAATCAATTTCCTTTCAGAAAATTTTCAACTTC
>NW_004444193.1:815462-829098 GCF_000243295.1 Trichechus manatus latirostris
AATGTCATAAAACAGCATGTGTGTTACTGTTACATGAGAAACTATCTGTTCTGTAAGCCTTCACCTGAAGTACAATAAAATATTTAAAAAAAAAAAAAAATAACGTGTTGCCTTACATAAATATTCTCATTATGATCTTGTTTTATTCTAACATTTTATAGCTACCACAAAGGTCAATTTACAAGGGCTCTCAGAGGCGAGCAATAATAATAATTATGAAGGTTTTTCTCAAGTTTATCTTTCATGTCACAACAAAACAATGTTAAATCAGGTGCCTAGGATTTGTCATTAAACTGCTTTTACAAAAATGATGATTGTTGATACTAATATGACTATCATTTAGTTGCAAAATATTTTCTCTTCCTATGGAGATAATGCTAAAACCTTTTTGTTAAGTCAGTGAAATCATAGCAATACATAAACTTATGATACTATTGTACTGTTTGGCATTATAAAAATTTCAGGTAAACTCTAAAAGGTACTGTCACCATGTAATAATAATGCAATATGTTTTCTGTAACAAACTTCACAACTAAAATACTCTGCATATCACATAAGAAAGTAGAGAGAGGATTGCTCACATAAGCTGTTCATATTACTTTTGGTGCAAACCTGGGTAACTACATTCTCTCTAAACTGATCACTGGACATAATTACAGTTTACATCCACAGGTCTTTATAAAATGATGTAGAGTAGAACTGTTCTGTAGAGTTTCCAAGGCTGTAATCTTTAGGGAAGCAGATGGCCACATCTTTCTCCCACATGGCGGCTGGTAGATTTGAATCACCTACCTTTTATTAGCAGTCGAGCACTTTATCCACTGCACCACCAGGGCTCCTTAAGACCAGATAGATTTTCAATATATATTTGTTGAATGAAGTTTCACTCATTAGAAGTTCTTTTATGTTATCTCCTTTAATAGATAAATGAGAGAGCCTTATAATCACAGGCTTGTTTGAATGTCAATATACTTCCAAAACATATCTGGGTAGAAAACAATAGTTAAAAACAGTGTACTCTCATTAGTCTTTGACACATTCTTTCTACAATCTTGTGTTCTCAACCTATTTACCCTAGCATCGATTAAAGAGATGGGTAGGAAAATTTTGCCCAGTCTAAACGATGACAAATTGCTAATTAAAACCATTCAGGTTAATGAGGTATAGACGTTTCTAAAGGGAAAAGAGATACTAAGAACTGGAGTGCCCAAAAATACATAGGTATCTGTCTTCTCTTAATAATCAAAACAATCAGCTTTGACTCACATATTTCATATTTTTTATCCTGTTACCATGGAAATACATTTGAATATTCCTGCTCAAACAAAGCCCTTGTGTTTTGAAAATAAATTTTTATTGTTTAAAAAGATTTTTTAAAATTCCAAACATCAGTGTCTATCTTTTGCAAAGTTTTAAAGAAGCATACTAAGTAAAATTACTGTGACAAAGAAGAAATAAATAGGTATCACTGTCCTTTTTACTGGTTCCTATGTAGTAGCCTTGGGGAAATTGTACATTTTTATGGAAATTACACACATTTCAAAAGCTACAGAGCAATGACAAGTTAAAAAATAGAAGAGGTTCTCTCCTCTACTGAAATCAAAAGGCAGTTGATATCCTATAGTCCATGGTTGTATCTAGCTAAGAATGTTGCCCTAAATAATTTCAACAGTAACAAAAACATTAATAATATGTTACAAGAGGTGATATTTTTATGGAGCTTTTTTTCCTTTTGGGCTTCCCTCCTAGCAGACCACCCCTCAAACAATTACAATTTATGAACCAGCCAGCACGTACCACAGAGGGCTTGAGTGGCATTGGCAGCCTTCAATGGACCCTCAAAGTCACTTTTATAACAGTTGATGCCTAAGTAGGAAGAAAAGAGCAATCACCAAAACAAGGAAGTGCCCACAGGAAAAGACGCAAACTGATTGGGGAAATACTGATTCCTGAGTGTGTGTGGGTGAAAGCTGTAGCCACCATCCCTGACAGGAGGGTTTTTTTGAGGACAGAGTGAAAGGTCAACATTTGGGGCATTAACTAATAAAATGCAAAGTGGGGGAAAGAAAAAAGTAGCCCCCTGGAGTTAATTATAGAAGAAATATCATCCAGTCTCCAGCTTATAAATCTGTTGCTGTGAACCCACCTGCTGATTCCCCTTCTTTCTCCTTTTATGGGATGTGAAAGCAGCCAATCAAGAGCAGTCCTTTGTGCCACCCACCCCACCTCTAATCCTTTGTAGCTTGGCAAGAGGAAGCTAAAAGGAAAAAGGTACCACCCCCTCTCCTGCCTTTCCAGACAGAGCTAGCACTGACAATTCTTCGGTCACTGGCTAGTCCAGCCAAAGTAATTGCTCCCTCCCCCTTCCCTCTCACATTTGCATTTGAATTACCTTCATCCTGACTCTGAAATGGCTCAGAGCTTTGTTTTGCCTGACCTTGTGTAGATAACATGGACTTCCTCATAACCAGTCAGTATCTACCATCTGTTATTTTCCTTGAACTGTGCCTGAGTAAAGTCCAGATGTTCCAAAAATGATCAGTTTTTTCTTATAAGCATGATCGTTTATAATATGTGCATATACATATATGTGTGTGTTATATACATACATGCATGCAATCTGGTTATATGTGCCTTTTTTTGGATAATTGCAAGCTGTTAGGTTAGTGATCGTTTAGCGTTAAGTGTTTTTATAAGCAGCACATTCTCATTTTGACTGCAGACAACAATTTTAGTTCCATCTGTAAAGGAAGCTCTTAAATTGCACCATATTTATACGGTGAGGTTGAGAGCTGGGAAAGTCAAACTGTAGGCTTCACTAACAAATGTGATTTGCAAAGTATTCTCATAATATTTGAGACACTAAATTAGGCACTTCCTGCAACCAGAAAAATGGCAGTCTTTTCCCTTATTGGGTTTATGTTCTAACAGATATCACCATCTGCTATTTATTCTCCCTATTTTGAACATGGTACCACAGACACAACAAGCTTAAATGAATTTATAAGATTTCAGAGTTAACATATTCCATCCAGGAAACTCGGCAATTTTTAGAAGTAGTGGGGTTTTTTTCTTTAACTTGTTTTTTATTCTCTTGCTTTCATTGGTGATTAAGAGCACAGACTCTGAAGCCAGATTCCCTGAGTTCAAGTTTTACCTAGCTCTAGCGCTTGGTAGCTGTGGAACTTAAGCATGGTGCTTAATCCCTCAGTTTCCTCATCCACAAAATAAACACAACAGTAGTATTTACTTCTTTATCTTGAGCCCATTATTGCAGCCACTGTGTCAATCAGTCTCCTTAAGGGTCTTCCTCTTTTTCTATGACCATCTACTTTACCAAGCATGATGTCCTTCTCCAGGGACAGGTCTCCCCTGATAAAATGTCCAAAGTATGTGTCTTAGGTATGTAGTATTGTTATAGCAGAAATACCACAAGTGGACGGCTTTAACAAAGAGAAATTTATTCTCCCACAGTTCAGCAGGCTAAAAGCCCAAATTCAGAGTGCCAGCTTCAGAGAAAGGCTTTCTCTCACTGTCAGCTCTGGAGGAAGGTCCTTGTCATCAATCTTCCCCTGGTCTAGGAGCTTCTTCACACAGGGAACCCAGGTCCAAAGGACATGCTCTGCTCCTGGCACTGCTTTCTTGGTGGTATGAGGTCCCCTTGGCTCTCTGCTCACTTCTCTCTTTTATATCTCAAAAGAGATTGACTTAAGACACAGCTTAATCTTGTAGATCAAGTCCTGCTTCATTAACATAACTGCCTCTAATCCTGCCTCATTAACATCATAGAGACAGGATTTGCAACACATAGGAAAATCACATCGGATGAGAAAATGGTGTACAACCACACAATACTGGGAATCGTGGCATAGCCAAGTTAACACACATTTTTTTGGAGGGGAACACAATTCAATCCATAACAGTATGTCAGACGACGTCTCACCATCTTTGCCTCTAAGGAGCATTCTGGCCGTACTTCTTCCAAGACAGATTTGTTTGTTCTTCTGGCAGTCTACGGTATATTCAGTGTTCTTCACCAAACCATAACTGAAAGGTATCAATTCTTTTTCGGTCTCCCTTATTCATTGTCAACTTTCACATACATCTGAGGTGATTGAGAACACCATAGTTTGGGTGAGGCCAACCTTAGTCCTTAAGTGAAGTACTTCCTTTTTAACACTTTAAAGAGGTTTTTTGCAGTAGATTTGCTCAATGCAATGCATCATTTGATTTCTTGACTGCTGCTTCCATGGGCGTTGATTGTGGATTCAAGTAAAATAGTCTTATAGATTATTCTATTTTCTCCTCAAGGGGAGGAGGGCAGGTTGAACAACTTTCCTTTTCACCATATTGCCTTGACATAGAATTCTCAAGGCTTTTTCCAACACTTGCTATGCATTCACCCTTGCTCTTATAATTGCCCTTTCTCTTGACATGCAAAGGTTGGAATGATGCTAAAATGACTGTTACTCTCTTATATGTTAGTCCTGCTGTCTGTCCAGAAGCAGTGCTAATGTCAGCACTCAGAGGCCATCCCTTTGGTCTATCTTTTAACAGGGCTGACACCACTCCTATCACTCCTGGATGAAATGGGGATGGGGATGCAGACGATAAACTCTTCAGCAACAGATCCAAGAAAAATAATTCCTTTCTCCGTATCACAAAGCCTGAGCTTTTTTTTCTAACCCCACCTCAGGCTATTTGTATGATTCACGTATCTAATGTATAGAGACCTTCTTTTGTTAATCATAATATCAAACAATTGAGTAAAATGATAGACTACTCTCTCTTGTTCTCAGGCTCAATGTCCTTATCTCTCAACAGAGCAATGTATTTTCTAATCTAAAAAAGAAAGGTTAGAATAAGATTGTTAAAACCTCTACCGAGTTTTTCCACCACATGTCTGTCAGTTTGTCATACTGTGGTGGCTTGCATGTTGCTGTGATGCTGGAAGCTATGCCACCAGTGTTTGGAATACCAGCAGGGTCATATATGGTGGACTGGTTTCAGCAGAGCTTGCAGAATAAAACAGACTAGGAATAAGGACCTGGCCGTCTACTTCTAAAAAAATTGCCCATGAAAACCTTATGAACAGCATAGAACATTGTCTGATATAGTGACAGAAAATGAGCCCCTCGGTTGGAAGGTACTCAAAATATGATGTGCTGCCTCCTCAAAGTAGAGCCAAACTTAATGATATGGATGGAGTGAAGCTTTCAAGACCTTCATTTGCTGATGTGGCATGACTCAAAATGAGAAGAAACCGCTGCAAACAACCATTAATAATCAGAACATGGAATGTACGAAGTATGAATCTAGGAAAATTGAAAGTAGTCAAAAATGAAGCAGAAGGCATAAAGATCAATATCTTAGGTATTAGTGAGCCAAAATGGACTGGTATTGGTAGTTCTGAATCGGACAGTCATATGGTATACTATGCCATGAATGACAAATTAAAGAGGAATGGAGTTGCATTCATCATCAAAAAAAGTATTTCAAGAGCTATTCTAAAGTACAACGCTGGCAGGGATAGGATAATATTCATATGCCTACAAGGAAGATCAGTTAATACAAATATTCAAATTTACACACCAAACACTAATGTTAAGGAAGAGGAAATTGAACATTTTTACTAGCTCTGAAGTCTGAAACTGATCAAACATACAAACAAGATGCATTGATAATTACTGGTGATTGGAATGTGAAAAGTGGAAACAAAGACGAAGGAATGGTAGTTGGAAAACATGGCCTTGGAGATAGAAAAGACACCAGATATCACACAGTAGAATTTTGCAAGACCAGTGACTTACTCATTGTAAATACTTTTTGTCTATAACCTAAACGGCAACCATACTTATCAACCTCACCAGATGGAAAACACAGGAATCAGACTGACTGCACCTACAGAGAGAGACGATGCAAAACCTCAATATTGTCAATCGGAACAATGCCAGGCACCAACTGTGAAACAGATCATCAATTGCGCATATGTAAGTTCAAGTGGAAGCTGAAGAAAATTAAAACAAGTGTACAAGAGACAAAATACATCCTTGAGTATATCCCACCTAAATTTAGAGACCATCTCAAGAATAGATTTTATGCATTGACCACTAATGACTGAACATCAGACAAGCTGTGGGATAACATCAAGGACATCATACGTGAAGAAAGCAAAAGGTCATTAAAAAGGTGGGAAAGCAAAGACCAAAATGGATGTCAGCAGAGACTCTGAAAGTTGCTCTTGAATGTGGAGTCGCTAAAGCGAATAGAAGAAACAATGAAGCAAAAGAGCTGAATAGAAGGTTTCAAAGGGAGGCTCAAAAAGACAGAGTAAAGTATCATAATGAAATGTGCAAAGATCTGAAGTTAGAAAATTAAAAGGAAAGAAAGCACTCTGCATTTCTCAAAATGAAAGAATTGAAGAAAAAATTCAAGCCCCGAGTTGCAATTTTGAAGAAGTCTATGGTCAAAATATTGAATGACCCAGGAAGCATCAAAAGAAGATGAAAGGAATACAGAGTCACTGTATCAAAAAGAATTGGTCGACATTCAACCATTTCAGGAGGTAGCATATGATCAAGAACCGATGGTACTCAAGGAAGAAGTCCAAGCTGCACTGAAGGCATTGGCGAAAAACAAGGCTCTAGGAATTGACGGAATACTAATTGAGATGTTTCAACAAACAGATGCAAAGCTGGAAGCACTCACTCGTCTATGCCAAGAAATTTGGAAGATAGCTACCTGGCCAACCGACTGAAAGAGATTCATATTTGTGCCCACTCCAAAGAAAGGTGATCCAGTTGAATGTGGAAATTACATAACAATATCATTAATACCACACATAAGTAAAATTATGATGAAGATAATTCAAAAACAGTTACAGCTGTACATTGACAAGGAACTGCCAAAAATTCAAGTTGGATTCAGAAGAGGACATGGAATACTGATGTCAGATGGCTATTGGCTGAAAGCAGAGAATACCAGAAAGATGTTTACCTGTGTTTTATTGACTATGCAAAGGCATTCAACTGTGTGGATCATAACAAATTACAGATAACATTGCCAAGAATGGGAATTCCAGAACACTTAATTGTGCTCATGAGGAAACTGTACATAAACCAAGAGGCAGTAGTTCAAACAGAAAAAGGGGATATTGTGTGATTTAAAATCAGGAAAGGTGTATATCAGGGTTGTATCCTTTCAGCATACTTATTCAATCTGCATGCTGAGCACATAATCTGAGAAGCTATATTATATGAAGAACAACATGGCATCAGGGTTAGAGGGAGAGTCATTAACAATCTGCAATATGCAGATGACATAAGTGAAGAGAACTTGAAGCACTTACTGATGAAGATGTAGTCACAGCCTTCAGTATGGATTACACCTCAACATAAAGAAAACAAAAATCCTCACAATTGGACCAATAAGCAACATCATGATGAATGGAGAAAAGATTCAAGTTGTCAAGGATTTCATTTTACTTGGATCCACAATCAACACCCACGGAGGCAGCAGTCAAGATATCAAATGATGCATTGCATTAGGCAAATATGCTCGAAAGACCTCTTTAAAGTGTTAGGAAGCAAAGATGTCACTTTGAGGACTAAGGTGCACCTGACTTAAGCCATGATATTTTCAATAGCCTCATATGCATGTGAAAGCTGGACAATGAATAAGGAAGACCAAAGAATTGGTTCATTTGAATTACAATGTTGGCAAAGAGTATTGAATATACATGGACTGCCAGAAGAACAAGAAGTCCGTCTTGGAAGAAATACAGCCAGAATGCTTCTTGGAAGCAAGGATGTTGAGACTTTGTCTCACATCCTTTGGACATGTTATCAGGAGGGACCAGGCCCTGGAGAAGGACATCATGCTTTGGCAAAGTAAAGGGTCAGCGAAAAAGAGGAAGACCCTGGACAAGTTGGCTTGACACAGTGGGTGCAACAATGGGCTCAACGATAACAATGATTATGAAGGTGGCACAGGACTGGGCAGTGTTTCCTTCTGTTGCACATAGGGTCGCTATGAATCAGAACCTACTCAAAAGCACCTAACAACACTGTGTTTTTATCTTGTTTTACCCAGTTAATTAGCTGCTGATTATTTGCTCTCCCTGAGTACAAAACATGGAAACATCATATTGCTCATGGGAACATCACACCCTGCTTTGGTGGTTTTGGTTCCGTGGTAGACTTCTTGCCTTCCATGAGGAAGACCCAGGTTCAATTCTCAACCAATGCACCTCATGGACAGCCACCACCCTTCCATCAGTGGAGGCTTGGGTGTTGCTATTATGCTGAACAGGTTTCAGCAGAGCTTCCAAGCTAAGACAGATTAGGAAAAAAGACCTGGCAATCTACTTCTGAAAAATCAACCAGTGAAAACCTTATGGATCACAACCGTGCAATCCTGTTGCACACGGGGTCACCATAAATCAGGGGCCAACTCAATGACAACCAACAGCAACATCAGTGATAACAGCCACTGTGGAGTCACTTGACAAACCTAAAAGCAAAGATAATAATGTTCAAGTAATAACCACAAATAACAACAATAAGAAAAAGAAATACATATAACTTTACTTTAGTTGTGTTAAGAGCTCGGCTGCTAACCAAAAGGTCAGCAGTTTGACTCCACCAGCCACTCTGGGGCAGTTCTACTCTGTCCTAGAGGGTCGCTGTGAGTAGGAATCGACTCCATGGCAATGGGTTTGGTTTTCGGTTAGAGACTTAACAGCATGACACATATTATATTTCTTGTATGAATGATGACCCCTTTTATCTTCTAATTTTTTGCACCAATGAACTTTTATGCCTGTTTCAGTTCTTAACACATTATCACTGGTCATTCCATTTGTCACTGTAATTATCAGACTTGAAGGCCAGTAATCTCGTGAAACAAACTGTGAGTTCTCATCCCGACTAAGCCAATAACTTCTGAAATGACCTTGTAGGAGTTATCCAAGCTCCACATTCTCCTCTTTATTATTTTTTTTATTGCACTTTAAGTGAAAGTTTATAATTGAAATTAGTTTCTCACACAAAAATTTTTTACACATATTGTGATGTGACCCTAGTTGCTACCCCTATAATGTGACAGCACACTCCTCCTTTCCACCCTGGATTTCCCATGTCCATTCAACCAGCTCCTGTCCTTTTCTGCCTTCTCATGTCGCCTCCAACAAAAGCTGCCCATTTAGTCTCATGTATCTACTTGAGCTAAGAAGCACACTCTTCGAGAGTATCATTTTATGTCTTATAGTCCAGTCTAATCTTTGTGTGAAGAGTTGGCCTCGGGAATGCTTTTAGTTTTGGGCTAACAGAGAGTACAGAGGCCATGCCTTCCAGGGTCCCTCCAGTCTCAATCAAACCATTAAGTCTGGTCTTTTCACTAGAATTTGAGTTCTGCACCCCACTTTTCTCCTGCTCCATCAGGGCCTCTCTGTTGTGTTCCCTTGTCAGGGCGGTCATTGGTTGTAGCCGGGCACCTTCTGGTTCGTCTGGTCTCAGGCTGATGGAGTCTCTGGTTTATGTGGCCCTTTTGTCTCTTGGGCTACTACTTTCCTTGTGTCTTTAGTGTTCTTCATTCTCCTTTGCTCCAGGTGGGTTGGGACAAACTGATGCATCTTAGATGTCCACTTGCTAGCCTTTAAGACCCCAGACGCCACTCTGCAAAGTGGGATGCAGAACATTTTCTTAATAAACTTTGTTATGCCAATTGACTTAGAAGTCCCCTGACACCATGGTCCCCAGACCACTGCCCCTGCTACTCTGTCCCTTGAAGTGTTTGGTTGTATCAGGAAACTTCTTAGCTTTTGGTTTAGTCCAGTTGTGCTGACTTCCCCTGTAGTGTGTGCTGTCCTTCCCTTCACATAATTCCTATCTACTGTCTAGATAGTAAATATCCAATCTCCCTCCCTCTCCACCCTCATAACCATCAAAGAATGTTTTCTTCTGTGTTTAAACCTTCTCTTGAGTTCTTATAATAGTGGTCTTATACAGTATTTGTCCTTTTGCGACTGACTAAATTCACTCGGCATAATGCCTTCCAGATTCATCCATGTTATCAGATGTTTCACAGATTCATCGTTGTTCTTTATTGCTGTGTAGTATTCCATTGTGTAAATATACCATAATTTGTTTATCCATTCATCCATTGATGGGCACCTAGGTCGTTTCCATCTTTTTGCTATCGTGAACAGTGCTGCAATGAACATGGCTGTGCATATATCTATTCATGTGATGGCTCTTATTTTTCTAGGATATATGCCAAGGAGTGGGATTGCTGGATCCTATGGTACTTCTATATCTAGCTTTTTAAGGAAGCGCCAAATCAATTTCTACAGTGATTGTACCATTTTACATTCCCACCGAAAGTGTATAAGTGTTCCAGTCTCTCTGCAACCTCTCCAACGTTTAGTTTTTTGGATTAATGCTAGCCTTTTTGGGGTGAGATGGTATCTCATTGTAGTTTTGATTTGCATTTCTCTAAAGGCTAATGCTCGTGAGCATTCCCTCGTGTTTGTTAGCTGTCTTAATGTCTTCTTTGGTGAAGTGCCTGTTCATATCCTTTGCCCATTTTTTAATTGGTTTATTTGTCTTCTTGTTGTTGAAATTTTGCAGTATCTTGTAGATTTTAGAGATTAGACACTGATAAGATTCTTCATAGCCAAAAATTTGTTCCCAGTCTGTTGGTTGTCTTTTTACTTTTTTGTGAAGTCGTTTGATGAGCATAAGTGTTTGATTTTTAGGAGCTCCCAGTTATCTAGCTTCTCTTCTGGTCGTGTGTCATGGATCGAATTATGTCCCCCAAAAAATGTGTGTATCAATTTGGCTGGGCCATGATTCCTGCTATTGTGTGATTTTCCTGTATGTTGTAAATCCTGCCTCTATGATGTTAATGAGGGAGGATGGGCGGTAGCTGTATTAGTGAGGCAGGACTCAATCTACAAGATTGGATTGTGCCCTGAGGCAATCTCTTGAGATATAAAAAAGAGAAGTAGGCAGAAAGACAGGGAGACCTCATACCACCAAGAAAGCAGTGCCAGGAGCAGAGGGTTTCCTTTGGACCCGGGGTCCCCATGCGGAGAAGCTCCTAGGCCAGGGGAACATTGATGAGAAGGCTGACAGAGAGAGAAAGCCTTCCCCTGGAGCTGAACCCTGAATTTGGACTTTTAGCCTACTTTACTGTAAGGAAATAAACTTCTTTTTGTTAAAACCATCCACTTGTGGTATTTCTGCTATAGCAGCACTAGATGACTAAGTGTGTATTGTTAATAATGTCTTGTATTCTGTTTAGGCCATGTACTAGGGCTCCTAGCATTGTCCCTATTTTTTCTTCCATGTTCTTTATCATTTTAGACTTTGTATTTAGATCTTTGATCCATTTTTAGTTAGTTTTTGTTCATGGTGTGAGGTATGGGTCTTGTTTCATTTTTTTGCAGATGGATATCCAGTTATGCCAGCACCATGTGTTAAAGAGACTGTCTTTTCCCCATTTAACAGACTTTGGGCCTTTGTCAAGTATCAGCTGCTCATAGGTGGATGAATTTACATCTGGATTCTCAATCCTGTTCCATGGTCTATATATCTGTTGTTGTACCAGTACCAGGCTGTTTTGACTACCATGGCCACATTCACATCTTTAGAATGGCAGTGACAATATCCTACTTCTTAGGTTCATGTGAAAACAAGTAGATTTTTCAAATTATGATATAACACTTTTCATAAACAAAGGGCTTTGAAACTGGATTATCATTCTCTGACCTGGGCTGCATTTTCAAATACAAACTAGTCAGGAACTGATTAATCATTTCTGGAACAGCGTTCTCTTCTTATGAAGTGCAGCCACAGGGCAGAAGAGTGTCAAGACAAAATATGCATTGAAATACACTTTCACAACTCTGGATATCAAAAGCATGTCATTGGATCTTTTCTTTGTCACAAAAAACATCTGAGCTCTTTGCATCCTCATAGAAAACGAAGTGTGGAAGCTTGGTAGAGGACAGTCAAGGATGGGAGCATTGATTTCCATCATTTATCCTTGCTACGTTGGAGGAGAATCAATAATAAGCATGAAGTTGAAGGTTGCTATCTTCTACAGTCCACCCACCTGTGCTCAGTATCTGACAATAGCAAGGTTTTGCATGTTGGGCAGAAAATGCAGAGTCAGTTGGCAAAATCATGTCCATCATAAGACCCTAGTTTTCTAGTCCTTTTCACCCTCATTTTTCCTTCCTTTCAGCTTTTCTGGTTTATTCTTGTGTCTCTGACAAGATTTTTGTACACACTAGTTCTTGTTTGGAGTCCGTGGGTGGTGCAAACGGTTAATGTGCTCAGCTGCTAACAGAAAGGTTAGAGGTTCAAGTCCACCCAGAGGCACCTTAGAAGAAAGGCCTGGCAATCTACTTAAAAAAATCAGCCACTAAAAACCCTATGGAGCACAGTTCTACTCTGACACATATGAGGTCACTATGAGTTGGAATCAACTCTATGACAATTGTCCAAAAAAAAAAAAAAGTTCTTGTTCTGTTCTGTGATGCTGGGCCTACTCCCTATTCCCATAATTTCAAGAGAAATTTCCATTCAGTAAGCTTTATTTATGACGAACATTTACATTTATTTCAGGCAAAAATATTAATCCTGCTGGAACCCTCTCCTGAGCTTTTCTGTGGTTTTTGCCTCGATGTTTCCTGCTTCCCTTGCCCTTGACCATCTCTGTTACCTGCGTTCCCTTCTGTCTTGACCCATAATCCCCTCAAACACTCAAATGAGAGCTTCGGGTAGACTGAAAAATTAGGAGCCTGGAAGACAACGGCCTAGCCTGATGTCTCCCTGCTTCCATGCTTGTCTCCCTCTTCCTTTCAAGCTTTTTGGTACATAGTAGCCAGGGTTACCTTTTGAAAATGCAAATCAGATCATTTCACTCCTTCGCTTAAAACCCTGCAATGGCTACCTGTAACAGTTGGAATAAATTCCAAGTTCATTCCATGGCTCATGAAGACTTACATGATATGGCCACTGGCTACCTCCCCAAATATATTTCCATAGCCCTCATTCCGTCCTAGCCACTCTGTCAGCAATGCTGTTCCTCACAAACGCCAAGCACACTCATGCCTCAGGGCCTTTGCACTTGCTCTCATCTCAACTGGAATGCTCTCCTCTAGTCACATGGCTCATCTCCTGCTTCATTAGGCCTGTCCTCAAATCCCACCTTAGCATGGAGAGTATCCCTGATCACATATCATCCACAGCCCCTTACTCTGCTATTTCCTTACCCTGCTTTATCTTCATCTATCTTCATTTATCACTGCCTAATGTTATATTATTGTTCAGTTTGTTTACCTGTTTATTGCCTATAATATTTATTAGAATGTAAACTCCATGAGGGTAGAGATTTCGTCTGTTTTATTTACCACTGTATGTATCTCAAGCACCTGAAAGGTGCACAGTAGGCACTCAAGAAACGTGTTGAACTCTTGAAAAAAATGGCACTCTCGGCAGAAGCACCACGCGGTCCCTCCACAGCAAAGATCCGAAAAACTAAGCCAAAAGAGAAAACAACAATCCTGAAACCCTAAAACATCAAATGAAGAGATAAAGAACTCAGCCAAGCACCAAATGGAGTGAGA
>NW_004444193.1:837613-840082 GCF_000243295.1 Trichechus manatus latirostris
GAAAGGAAGGGAAGACTTCACAAATTACTTCTGTGAGTGTCAAGTTCCTCACCAGTAAAATAAAGATAATAAAGGCATCAACCCATGGGATTGTGTATTAAATGCAATGATAAATACAAGAGGAGGTGGTAGCAGTTAAGTGTAAGGACACTGGAGTGGAGTCGGATTACCTGGGTTCACACTTCAACTTTACAACTTACTGGCTGTGTGACCTTGGAAAAGTTATTTAATGTTTATCTCATTTTCATCTCTGTCAAGGGGATAACTAATCTATAGTATTTTTGTGAGGCTTAAATAGGATATTGTATGAAAGCACTTAAAACAGTGCCTGAAGTTTAGCAAGTACTGAATAAATATTAGCCATTAACAGTAGTTGAAACATTGAAAGTACCGTATAAATGCTAAGTAGTTATTGTTGAGATAATAATCATCTCTATGCTTAAACTGTATCTACTGTAACGCCCAAGTCTCAAAGTAATTGCACCATTCATTTTTTATTATATTTTGAGAGATTGTCTTCAGAATTGGATACTGTGTATCCCATTACAGCTAAATGACCTCATAAACATATAAAAAACTTACGTACAAATTATTTCAGAATAAATACATTTCCTTGATGTATTTTATAAACCTTTGATTTGGAAAATAGGTATCAAAAAGGAAGAGTGGTGTAAGTGGATATATTCCCATACCTGAGCTATACATAGCAGGTTAAGGGAGAAATAAGGAGTGTTGGGATGGCGGCGTGGTTTGAACTAGACCTTATTGAGAAGGTGATATTTTAGCAAAAATTTAAAAAGACCGCTAGATAACTGGGGGAAGACCGCTTTAGAGAAAGGGACTAGTTAAGCAAAGACTGAAAAGATGCCTGATATGTTGGAAGAACAGCAAAAAGGCCAGTGTGACTTTAATTGCTTTCATTCAGTTTGAGCTAAACTCTCTAAATTTGCTAAAGTTTACTTGATCAGCTTCTTAAATTACTAATACAGTCATTGACAAGAAAGATGAAAATGCAACTTATGCTCCAAAGCATATTCTCATGTAAATTTTTCCAAGCTTCAACTATCACCTATATTCTGATATTTCTCAAATACCAGTCAAAATTGGGGAAGCGGTGTGATTGATTTTCTCTCCCAATGTGTATATGTATCTACCAAGAAGAAAGTGGTATGGAGACTCTATCAGTCAGTTTTCTCATAGGAAATAAACAGCACCCCAAAAATGGGTATTGAAAAGAGCTTAATACCTAGATAATTTGTGAAAGTGTGGGCAGGGCTAAGGGCAATCCAACAAGGTATAATGAAGCATCCTGAGACTAGCAACAGTGGGAAGCAACTATCCCTAGGCTTGAAAGGGCAAAAGCATGGAGAAGCTTCAAGAACCAGCAAGAATTGTTAAGCCCAGCAGGAGTATGATTCTCCCTAGATCAGCTGCTGCCAATCCATGGTTCAGCAGGGAGGTCGCCATAGGAATAAACACACCAATCTTAACCGTCCTCGTGCCTTTCAGTATTCCACTGATGCCTTCCATTGGCCAAACCAGACTTGAAGCCAAAGGACAATCCAAAGAAGCCTGTTGCTGCAGTCCATAAAGACCACCCTGCTGGGGTGTAAGGCAGAATAAAGAAGGATAGGAGGTGGATCTGGAAAAACAATAGGAGAATAGCTAGCACAGAGACCAATACAATAGCACATGAGAAATTTCCACAAAGTTGTGGGAGACAAAAAATAAATGAAGAGTGGTCACTCTTGAAGCAGCACAGAATAAATACTGAGTTCCATGAAGAATGAGTGAAAAAATACCCACACAGTCATATCACCTCCCCTCTGCTTCTGTAAATGTTCAGAAGACCAAAACTTTTTTTAAAAATCCTAGAAGTATATAGCAATGCTGGGTGTCAGAACATAATGGTGAAATGCATTCTTAGAGAAAAAACTATTTAAAACCTATTATACTATACCTAGCCAAATAATCAAACATGAGGCTAAATGTGGATGTTTTCAGACTTGTAAGAACTCTGAAAATTTACATGCCTTAAACGCTTTCCTGAGAAATTGTCTGAGAATATGCTCTAACAAAACAAGGAAGTAAATCATAACAAAAGAATTAACTGAGCCACTTGAAATGAAGCAGTTAAGAGAATTTTCAAGCTGTTGAGCAGGTATTGCTCATTCTGTGTCTTTGACTTAATTCCGACCCATAGCGCCCCCATGTGACAGAACAGAACTACCCCATAAGGTTTTCTAGGCTGTAATCTTACCAGAGCAGATTGTCAGGTCTTTTCTCCCGTGGAGCCACTGGGGGGGAGGGGGGCGTTGAACCACTAACCTTTCAGTTAGCAGCCGAGTGCTTGACCATTACGCCATTCATTCTCCTTTTTGCGCAGGTATAGAGAGGTCAAATAGGAAAAGGAGACTAGAGAGCTCTAAGAGGGAATTCTCTAAGGGAAAAAACAGTTAAGGGGAATTC
>NW_004444193.1:840708-844727 GCF_000243295.1 Trichechus manatus latirostris
TGAAAATGTCTTCCTCTTACGAGGTTGGTACAAAAGAAACAAATATTTCATTTAGGCAATAGAAGCAAAATGGAGATTAAGTATATAGTTTAAAGTTGCAGAGCGAGCAGTGGAGGAACTAAGAATAGTGATGTTAGTATGAGGGGAGAAGGTAGGGATGACAGAAGGGAGAAAGGAATGGAAGTGGCATGGGTGGTATACAAATACACTAACTCATCATTTAACTTAGAATAATGCCTGTAGATAATGCCTGAATTTAATTAGTCAAGGATTACCCTATTTTACCAAAATAACATGTAAAAAAAATTGCCATAGCTGGGCTTACAAAAATACCTCGAGGGGGAGGGCACGGTTGGCAAACAAATGTAGAAGGCTCCCATTATTTGCATAAAAACATAATATTTAGTGATGTAAATACATCATCAGAAAAATTAAAATGAAACATAGTAAAAAGTGATTGCTCTGAACCGTGGCATTAAGGCTTGCAGAGTAGAAAAGGTGACTGTATCAGTCAGGGTCCAATCAGGAGAGAGAAACTCACAATAATGTGTACATCAAACGTTTAACATAAAGTATTATTAACTGTAACAGGGAATTGAAGTAACAGGGGATTGGCTAACAAGAGCTAAAGAGATCTCTGAGGAATATAGGAATAGCAGATAAAAAGAGCAGCCACTACCCCTAAGGCTGATACAGAGTACCTAGGGTAAGTCAGTGCTTCAGGGCCGAGACATAGACCTTAAAGGAGAAGGCACATCTCTGATTCGCTGGATGGCAGAGAAGTTGTCATAGTACTGTACTGGTAGAATTTGTTGGAAATCTGTTCTCTGTAGCTGGTAGGAAACCCACTCTCCCAGATGCCAGAGTAAGCCATTCCCAGGGTGGTGCCACTTGTGGGAACTTGCAGCAGAGATGCCAGAGAAGGTATATGTGGAAGCTGCCGGCTGCGAGGTGCTGGAGAAGCCAGACACACTGCAAGAGCCTGGAGCTGGAGAAGGTCGTTCAGGCTGTTAGAACTGGGCCCTGGAGAAGTACCTTACTACAGAAGCTGGCTAGAGGAGCACACGGGAACCAAGAAGAGAAACCTCTTCCTCCTCCAGTGCTATTCCAGCAGGCTCTAACATGAAAGTTTAACATTGTGCTTGCTGTGAAAGAGACATGCTTAAAGGATCCACATCCATTATTGCAGAGCAGGCAATAAATGGTGGATTTGGAGCTGAGAGGCAATAAATAGATAACTACCACACAGTAACTGTGATTTTTCTTTGAAAAGTCATTATGGACAATTTGATGCTTTAAAGAATGTGTATATTTTATTTTGACAGAAATTTTAAATCAGATTTTATATTCTAAAATCCTGTATCTATAATGTCATTCCCTGATATTCAGGCCTGCCTACTGAGTTTTGGTTTTTTTTTAGATATGCCATATTTATCTTAAATTCATGAATGAGCCATCTCTCCCCACCCCTTCCCTCTAGAATTAACTGTTCCTGCTTCTCCTCCTCCTGTTTTCCTTATCTCAGCTGGTGGCCCTAAGATAGGAGTTAATTTAGATACCTCCTACACAGTCACACACACACACAGACCCTTCCATCCAATTTGTCACTAAGTAAATCATTCTGTGTTCTTATCTCTCTAAATTGTCCCCTCCTTTGATTTCCTACTGACTTAGTTTAAGCCCTCATTATCTTAATAGCCTCCTAAGTGATCTCTCTCACCACTTTTCAGCACACCAATCTATATTTCACATGGCTGCCAGGAGGCTTTTTCTAAATTCAAACCTTATACTCCCTCTCAGTCCTCCCTGAAATTCATCCATCGATCACTCTCTATTGCTTTCAGGACAAAATCCAAAGTCTCTAGCATGGCACACAAAGGCCTCTAGAATCTGGCTACTTCCGCAGCCTCACTCTCAACATACTCACAGATGGACTTTATGCCCCAGTCACACCAGAGTTCAGGCATTTCTCCAACAGACAAATGTTTATAATGGGAATCAGAGGTAATGCAATCAATTGATTATGAAAGCGGTTTTTGTATTGTGTAAAACAGCATTAATTATAAGCAGGGATGGATAACTCAGAAAGCAAGGTACGCACAGACTTTCTTGTGCTTACTTACTAATCTGCACTGCACAATTTCACCTGTTTTTCACCACATGTGGTGAAACCTATGTGAAATTGTGCACTGCAGAATAGTAAGTAAACACAATTAAGCCTGTGCATACCTTACTTACTATAAGCCCGTGTGTACCTTACTTACTATAAGCCTGTGCATAATTTGCTTACTGGTTAATCTGCCCCTGATTATAAATCAATCTCTTGGGAATTAAAACATCACCAGCAAGGTCGAGGGGAAAAAAAACTCACGCAGGCAAAGCATGGAAACATATAACTGTTTTGACTGCACGGCAGTATGTTCTACCAACATCTTTCTTTGGACTTCTAGGGCTCTTTTGTTTACCTTTGGCAGCTGTGTTAAATGCAGCAAGTACAGTTGTGAGGTCAGGCCCAGCCACAGAAGAAATGGAGGCTGTGTAGGCCAAAGAGCAAAGGAAAAAATGTTTAGTTTAGTTTTGGTTTTGCCCACTTTTTATTATTTTTTCTTATATAAATATCCTTTGAACAATAGAGAATATCTTTATTATTGAAATTCCTGCCGGAGGAAAAAAACTATTATGATCCTGAAACTCTCTCGTGTCTTACCTATATTTTTCCATTGAAATAATTATAATGTGATGTTTAATAATATGAGGCTTCTTAGGAATGCAGCCAAACAGCCTCTTCCTCTTCCTCACCTGGCTAACTTCTGCTGGTCCTCCTGGACTTGGCTGAAATATTGTCACCTTTGGAAAGCTTTTTAGTCTCAGCCTAAATCCAGTATTCTTTTTCCCTGCTGCCATGATAGGTTGGGTGTAGTTCATCTTTCAGCTTAGCACTTTATGTTACAATTGTTAATTCAATGCTCTTGTCGCTCCTACCTCCTCAGAGCAGGAACTTGAGAGCAGCAAGTCTACTTCATCTGTGTACCACCACGGTCTCAACTCATGGCATTTCATACACAACAGGTTCATAATACACGTCTGTTAAAAAGAAGTGATAGATTGATTGCGTGGTGGCTATGGATCAAAACAAATGCTATTGTTTATTTTGCAGATTTCTAAATGGTTCAGCGACCCCTCCTGAAAATTTTCCAAGGGGCTCCAAATTTCTCAGATATAAATGATTTGTTCTCCAGCATTTATTACTGTAACTGATGTGCAAATTGGGATAACACACTGTGGAAAATCGTCCCTATTCATTTCACATTCAGGACTACACTTAAACCACTATCCATCCTACCTGATAAAAAGGATTAGCTAGCATTGTCCTCTAAGATATGATTCTCTTGCCAAACTGGGAAGACATTTAGAAATCGATAACTCATAAAACATGCGAATAGCTTCAAAAAAGCTTTTTTCAGAATTGTACCATTAGTGGAAGTCCCTGGATAATGTACAGTATCCACTCTCTCCCACACACAGCAAACACTAAATCACCAACAGTATATATTAATTTATTCATTTGTTTACTTAAGATTTATACTCTACTTTCCTCTAAAATAATTTTACAGGAATGATCAGCTAAGAATGTCATTACTATTCATGTTTCAGGCATCTTATGATTGCTGGGTATGTGGCAGTACTTAATAGTAACTCAGTTCTAATTCAGTAACCTAGCTTTATGTCTACTTTCTTTGGCAATTTTTCAAGAACGATTTATGAATAAATGATTTATGAATTCATGAATATTGTTTAGGAGACACTGAGCTTCTCTAAGGGTGATGAAAAAATCTCCGAATGGTTAATGGTGATGGTTGAACAACAAGATGAGTGCAATTAATGGCACTGAGCTGTACATGTGAAGACTGTAGAAATGGTGACTGTTTTGTTACCTATATATTTACCACAATAAAAAATATATATATTGTTATATCCCATACTTCAAGTGGGGAAGGTGTGGAGTGACTCTGTGTGTG
>NW_004444193.1:845787-847433 GCF_000243295.1 Trichechus manatus latirostris
TGGGACCTTTTATTGTGTCCTTGGTCAGTTCTTTTATTGTGTCCTTGGACAGTTCTTCTGGTCTCAGGCTACATGAAGCTGTGGTTCATATTGGCTAATTCATCCTGTGAACTGGTTTCTTCTTTGAGTCTTTTGTTTCCTTCATTCTCTTTTGTTCCACACAAGTAGAGACCAATAGTTGTATCTTAGATGGCCGCTCACAAGCTTTTAAGACCCCAGACACTACTCACCAAGCTAGGATGTAGCACATTATCGTTATGAACTATGGTATGTCAATTGACTGAGTTGTCTGGTGAGTCTATAGTCCCAAGCCTTCGAAATTAGTAATCTAATCCTATGAGGTATTTGGTTATATAACTGCCCCTATGTGGTTTATTATATATATGAACGTATATGCAGCACACATAAACATGTATATACATATGCCTACATATATACCTGTACATGCACATCATATACTCATATGTGCCTTCCTATAAACATATATGCATACATGTCTTCCTATGTAAGCACACACATTTTTTTTGTTGTTATTATTGTTGTTGCAAAATTGTATATTACAGCATTTAGCAAAATTGTCGCTTATTCTTGCATACTTCTTAGGGTCTTCATTTACCTTGGACAAGTAGTGCAGACTTCACCCATATTGGGTATTGTCTTTCCCATCACCAAAAATAACAAGTGTCTAATATCTAGAAAGTGATTCCCCTTTCCTCCCCCTGCCATCCCTGGTAACCATCAAAGAACATTGCTTTCTGTGTGTACACCTATTCTTGACGTTTCACAAAAGTGAGACCATACAATATTTGTCCTTTTGTGATTGAATTTTTTTACTCAGCACAATGTCCTCCAGGTTCATCCATGTTATAAGATGTTTTGCGGACTCATTATTCTTTATAGTTGCATAGTATCCCATTGTATACAGGTACCAATACTTGTTTATTTATATCTTTATGGTGACTTTTCCTTGCCAAATATCTCACAGACAAAAATAACACATATAGATCTCATTAAATGAAGAGCATCATGAATTTTCTTTCCCTATGAAGAGAAATTATTCTTGTTCAATAATGCAAGGCCACTGGGTTCCTCATGTAGATTAAAATGAGTATAACATTCCATATATACAACAACTTACCATCCAACTCTGGGGCCTGTTCTAAAAGGAATGCAAGTAGTTGATAAATTTGTGAATTAGCAGATACCATTTGCCTGATGTTATATTTAAGTGGAGAAACTGTCATTTCAAAATGGAGGAACTTTGATAGTAACTTCTACTAACTAGATGATATCTGAAGAAGAAACTACCCACAAGTAACCATGAAATGTTTTAACTGCTGAGTGTCCATGGCACATTATACTGGAGAGCTCTCACACATGGCCTCTAACCATCATTTGAATATCCTCTATATTTCATGAGTTCTTCCATTGTGAATCTCGCTTTCCCAATATGAAGTCCAGAAAATTCACTTCCCCCTATCCTAGGCATCTAGGATGCAAGCAGACTACCTCCGTTCAATCAATCAGATACACCATCATGAGATTTAAACTCATAATGTGAGGACACAGGCTAAGTGTGGGCTATCTGTTTCCCTGGTGCAGGTGGCAGCAGAGTATCTTGCTTTAAGGGGTGGCAGTAGAAGTTG
>NW_004444193.1:848434-850535 GCF_000243295.1 Trichechus manatus latirostris
TCTCTCTGTCTTTGAGAGATCTCATCAAATCCCATGGTTTTAAATACTATCTGTATATTGATAACTCCCAACTTCTATTCAGTTTGATCTCTCCTTTGAATTTCACACTCATATGCAACTGCTTACTTGCTGTCTCCATTTGGATGTCTAATTGGTAACTAAAACTTAACCTGGCCATTTGCTTAAAAGCAAAATGAGAAAAGAAAAAATAGATAAATTGGACTTCTTTCATCAAAATTAAAAACTTTTGTGCTACCAACAATACCATCAAGAAAGTGTAAACACAACCCAAAAACAAGAGAAAAATATTTGCAAATCATATATCTGACAGTGGGCTTGTATCCAGAATACATAAATAACGCTTACAACCCAACAATAAAAAGAAAAATAACCCAATTTAAAAATGAACACAGGATTTGAATAGATATTTCTCCAAAACAGATATTCAAATGGCCAATAAGCACAGGAAAAGATGCTCAACATCATTAGTCATTAGGGAAATGCAAATCAAAACCACAATGAGATAAAAATTCTTACCCAGTAGGATGGCAATAATGAAAAATATAGACAATAACAAGCGTTGACAAGGATGTGGAGAAATTGGAAGCCTCATTAATTGCTTACGGGGACATAAAATGGTGTAGCCACTTTTGAAAACAGTTTGGCAGTTCCTCAAAATGTTAAACATAAATTTACCATATGACTCAGCAATCCCACTCCTAGTTATATACACTCAAGAGAAATTAAAACATATGTCCACACAAAAATTTGTGCATGAATGTTCATAGCAGTATTATTCATGATAACCAAAAAGTAAAACAATACAAATGCCCTTAAACTGATGAATGGATAAACAAAACATGGTATTTCCATATAACAGAATATTATTGAGCACTAAAAAGGATTGAGGTACTGATACATGCTACAAAATGGATGAACTTTGAAAACAGAATGTTAAAAGAAAGAATACAGTCACAAAAGGCCATATATTGTAGAATTCCTTTATATGAAATGTCCAGAGTGGACAAATCTATAAAGACAAGAACTAGATTAGTGGTTGCCTAGAGACAAGGGGTTGAGTATGCATTGCTTTTTGAGATGATGAAAATGTTCTAAACTTAGATTGTGGCAATGGTTGCATGACTCTGTGAATATACTAAAAATTGTTGAATTGTACACTTTAAACATGTGTATTTTATGGTATGTTACTTATATCTCAATACGGATGTTTAAAAAAAAATTAACATGGCTGAACTGAACCCTTATCTTCCTCCTCCTTCAAGCCTGTTCCTCTCCCAGTTTCCCCCTAGTTGTCCAGACCAATAACATAGAAGTCCTCCTTGATTCTTCTTTATACATCCCCACATCCCATCCACCTACCAGTCGTTACCTCAAAATATATATCAGTTCTGACCATTTCACACCTTCTCAGCTCTAGTCCAAGTCACCACCATCTGTATCCCAGTGTAAATGCTTTTTTAGAGATGTGAATTTCTGACTGGTCTCTCAGCTTTTACATTTACCTCTGTGAGTCTGTTTCCACATCACAGCTACCTTATTTTTTTTTTTAAATGAAAGTCAGCCTGTATCATCTACTGCTTAAAACCCTCCAATGAATTTCTGTTGCAGTTAAATGAAATTCAGTCTCCCTTCCTTGGCTCACAAGTTCCTACAGAATCTTGTCCCTGCCTTCCTCAGCAAATTCACTGCATACTCTCTGACTGCTTCCTTCTTCCTCTTCCTTGGATAGGCCAAATTTGTTTCCGTCTCATGGCCTTTGCACTTGCTATTTCTCTGACTCTCATAACTGATGCGTGTCATCATTCAGGACTCAAAACAAGTCACTCCCTCAGAGGTGCTTTGTATCTCACTAACTCTTTATCCTGCTTTATTTTCTTAATAGTACTTATAATTAGCTTAGATTACCTCAATTATTTCTTTGTATATCTGATTATTTTCTGTTCTCCCACTAGATGGTAAGAGCAGTCCCACTTCATGAGAGCAGGGACACCGTCTAACTTGTTCATCACCGTATCCCCTGCACCTAGAACAGTTAAAGTTCCACAGAGGTGACAGGACTGAAGTTGAATCTTGGAAGATA
>NW_004444193.1:851230-852322 GCF_000243295.1 Trichechus manatus latirostris
AATCAAAGCAGATGGAGAATTTGAGCGTTTTCCCTCCCCGCCAGAGAATGGTGTTATTTTATAACTGAATTAAATTAGTGACTTAGCAAAATTAAGATGCTGTCTTCTTTTTGTTAGATTTTTCTGATAAAAGCAAACTCCCTACCATACTCATAATGAGTCTACCATTCTACCCTCACGAGATTTAACTCTAGGTTCAGCCTCCAAAGTCAGCTGGCTTGAGACACCCACAGAGGAGGAGATTCTTACAGAGTGAGATAATGACAACACTGAGGAAGGAGAAGGATGATGTGACTTACTGTTTTACAAAGACACACTCAGCCTGTAGCCTCCAAGATTGCTTTTAAATTTCCCAAAACCAAAGTAAGAAAACAGAAGTGTTCCGATGTCCCACAAGCCACTCTCTGTTACTGAAATCTCCAACGGTGTTTCAAAGACTTTAGAATCTGACATCTAGAAAGTGTTACCTTTTTGTTGTTTTGATCATCATTGTTTTTCTCTTCTCTATTAAGTCTTTTCCATATCTGCTACACCTGGGACTTTGTTTCATGCTTGCATTCACATTCAGTTAACACTAATTATTCTCCAATACCATCTTTCAGATTTTCTTCCCTAAATTATTATAGTATTGCATTGGGGAACTCGAGATTTCAAGGAAGAAACCAAAAGGCTTAACAGTAGAGGATAAAGATAAAGCACAACCTTTGCTGGATTTGGCTTCCCATTAGGTTTTTCAAAGTTAAAGTTTACATTTTATATGAATATATTTGAACACATTAAACTTGCAATTGATTTTTTTAACCTATTTATTATTTACCGGTATGATCAGTGTGAGCACATAGTCACCCACACGTACACATAATGTACACTCTCATTCATTCATACATTTATTGAACCACTCTGTCTTAGTTATCTAGTGTCTTAGTCATCTGGTGCTGCTGTAACAGAAATGGCGTAGTGGATGCCTTTAACAAACAGAAGTTTATTCTCTCACAGTCTAGTAGGCTACAAGTCCAAATTCAGGGTGTCAGCTCCAGGAGAAGGTTTTCTCTGTTGGCTCTGGAGGAAGGTCCTTGTCATCAACCTTTCCCT
>NW_004444193.1:853763-855110 GCF_000243295.1 Trichechus manatus latirostris
TGGAGGTTTAGGGTCATGGTTTCATGGGGCATTCCAGTTAACTGGCCTAATAATCTGTTTAGTGCTTCTGTTCTACCTCCTAGTTCATTGCATAGTGTCTGGATCTTCAAAGCTTGCAAGGGACCATCCAAGGCACAACAATTGGTCTCTATTCACCTGAAGCAACAGAGGAAGAAGGAGAGTCAGGAATAGAAGAAGAAAATGGAATGTGTGGCTGATTGCCCCCATGAACAACTGCCTTCTTTGCTATGAGACCAGGATTGTGCCTGGCTACCATTACTGAACAGTTTGATCAAAGATTCTGTAGAAGAATCCAGATCAAAAGGGGGTAAATTTAGAAAAGAATTTAAAATTCTCATGGAATCCAGACTTTTTGGAGCCGTGGAGGCTGGATGAAACCCTGAAACTATCACTCTGAGATAATCTTTAAACCTTAAGTCAAATATATCCCCTGAAGTCTTAAAACCAAACAATAGTTTAGCTCAACTAGTAAAAAATGCCTGCCTCGAACATTATACTCTTTTAAGAACAATCTATATGGGATCAGAGTGACAACAGCAGCTAGAAAGATTAGATAGGAACCTTAGGGGGCAGTGAATTTATGTTAATGGGGGAAGAACAATTCAGAAAAGGATCGTGACAATAGTTACACAACATGAAGAATGTAATCAATGTCACTGAATTGTACATGCATAAATGGTTGAATTGGTATATGTTTTGCTATGTATATTCTTAACAAAATCTAAAAAGAAAACCCTATGGAGTTCAGTTCTACTCTGAAACACATGGGGTCACCATGAGTCAGAATTGATTTGACAGCAACTGGTTGCTGGTTATGTGCCAGACACTGCGCCTGGTGCACACTGATTTCAAAGTGTAGTGTATCCAGCAGCTGAAAGCAGTGCTTTCCCAACAAGACTTGCAGGAGCCACATTACAAAACTGGTTCCAGTCTACCTTGCCAGCCACATCTTTATTTGTCTACACATTTACAGGCTCTCTATTCTAGCCATGTTGAACTATTTCCAAAACTGAGTTCATTAAAGACTTTAAGCTTTGTATCTTGTAGTCAGCTATCCCTATTTCTAATTCAAAAGTAATGAAATGTTAATATCTAAGAAACGCCATGTGCTCAGAGAACAATACAAAGAACCCACCAAGCGGTGGTTTTGTATAGACATTTCAACAGGAAAATTATAGATATTTCTATTCAGTAGGGAAAAAACAGGAAGTTTAATGATTTTCACAGTATTTTAGCACCCAAATAGTACCAGTCTTACAATGAGTCCTAAGGAATAGCATCTAATTAGGGTGAAAATATTTGGGAAGACATATATCCAGTATAACA
>NW_004444193.1:856204-857504 GCF_000243295.1 Trichechus manatus latirostris
TCACCACTGCTAGTTGGAGCCCTGGTGGTGCACTGGTTAAGAGCTACAGCTGCTAACCAAACGGTCAGCAGTGTGAATCCACCAGCTGCTCCTTAGAAACCTTATGGGGCAGTTCACTGTGTCCTAGAGAGTCACTATGAGTCAGAATTGACCCAAGGGCAATAAGTTTTTGGGTTTTTGTTTTTTTGTTTTTTTAATAGAGAAAGCTAAAGAAAGGCGGCAGGACAACTCTTCAGCCCATTTATATCCCTCCTGCTAAGTCTCCACTCCTAGAAACATGGCTTGGTTAATGTCTTGAAAGAGATGGATCCCCTTCAACACTTCCCTTCACTGGAGTGGGGTAGAGAAGGGTAGTGAGGCAAATGGGAACTGGGGTATATAGAGATGTCCTTCCCCAAAAGACTAATAAGAAGTTTTCTTATCTACCTTAAACGGCTTACTATAATAAAATTATGATAATCTGCAAGTCTTAGGCATGTAGGGATTAATTTTAAGGTGTTTATGGTCACTGCAGTTCCCTGCAAATGAGTTACAGTCAACTACTAACCTGAAGGTTGGCAGTTGAAATCCATCCAGCAGCACCTCAGAAGAAAGGCCTGGCAATCTGCTTCTATAAAGATTACAGCCAAGAAAACCCTATGGAGCAGTTCTACTCTGTAACATCTGCATTTGCCATGAATTGAATCGACACAATGACAGCAAGTTTGATTTCATTGTTTATGGTCACTGCATTTATCAGAAAAAATATGGAAAGATAATATCTCTATATAATCCTAAAACAGATAGCAAGGCTCAAGGCTCCAGGAATGTTGATGATGAGTATCAGTAAAAATGAAGTCAACTTGCAAGAGTAAAAAATGAACTGAAACCTTTCTGTACCAGCAGTCAGAATGATCTCATGACTTATTACTGTACTATTTTAAACCCAGCATGTTGAAAATGATTCAGCAGTTAATTAGGAGCCTTTTCCAAAGTAACGCATAGTATGGTCTGTGGAGAAAAGTGAGTACAATATTTCTCTTTAAAGAGGAGAGGAAAGGCCAGTCCAGAAGGGGGCCCTTATAGCTATCGCAGACATTTCCAGCTACTATTATTTTTGCAAGGATCCCTGGTGGCACAATTGTTAAGCACTCAGCTGTGAACCAAAAGCTCAGTGATTCAAATCCACCGGCCTCTCCACAGGAGAACGATGTGGCAATCTGCTTGCATAAAGATTACAGCCTTGGAAAACCTATGGGGCAGTTCGACTCAGTGACAGTGGGTTTGGTTTTTGGTTTTACTATTTTTGCAATCTGTAGGG
>NW_004444193.1:857604-859031 GCF_000243295.1 Trichechus manatus latirostris
AACTAGTGCTCTGTGCCTAACACTTCACTCAAGTACCAAGATAAAGATTAATAATTTTTTCCACTAACATTTTCTCACAAAGTAACAAAAATCTATTACTCTGATCTGATAATCAGTATTTTCTGAAGGAAATGACAAGAACTAGTGTAATATTGATTAATTTAACTAAAAAATTACAGACGGTGAAAGTTAATCTCACTGCCTGAAATTAAGATACCAAGCAGAAAGATTTCAACGAAAACCATACACTTTATGAATCAGCAGTTATTGTCTCTGAAGGGAGTCCAGATCCTCAGCTTCATCAGTACAATTATATTGACACAAAAGTGACTTTTGAAAAAGAGTAGGAACAGTGACAAAAATAGTAAGTTCATATAGGCAGAAGCATCCATACTCTCCATCTCCAAGCTGGGGCAAAGATAAATGAGATAAATGTGAAGTTGGCTTATAAACTACAAAGTTCTAAATGAGTGTTAGTTATCCACCTGTCTGACTCATAGATATCCCGTGTGTTACAGCGTAGAAACGCTTATAGTGTTTTCTTGGCTGTAATCCTAACAGAAGCAGTCTGCCAGGCCTTTCTTCTGCCATACCTCTGGGTGGGTTTGAACTGCCAACCTTTATGTTAGCAGTAGCATGCAAACCATTTGTGCCACCTACAGGCCTTCCTGTCACAGTAGAAGTGCTCAATACAAGGTATTTTTAAATAAATGACTGCAAATTAATTAATTAAAATAAATGCTAAGTGAACCAGGGACAAGAAAGATACGAAGGTACTGTATTAAAGAATGATTTCTGAGACTCAACCAATTTTCTTAGTTGCTTTGAAGGGTAGGATGATGATTCCCATTCTAAGTGATTTCCAGCACAGCTCTCTGACAACATGACTTTTATGCTCTTAATATGACCCACGCAATTAAGTGGAAAGAGCCAAGGAGTTATATTAGCATTTTTGATTGATCAGAGGGATTAAAGTTAATTGACACAATTATTTAATTCAACATAGCAACAACTCTACCTGGAGTATTTTTCACTTGACAATCTCAGGGCATGTTATGAACCTTTAGTGAGAAGTACCATCCTCTCCACTTTAACTAGGTAAGAAGTTGAGGTGCACTTAATTTTAATGGATTTTTTTTCCAGTATAAAAAGACAGGTCTTTGCTTTACATCTAACACATTAGAATGCAATTGCCCACGGTATTTCAGTAGTATTAAATGAACCACTGCAAATAATGAAAAATTCTACTTTAAAAGGTGAAACAGAGTGTCATTCTCCCTTAAAAGTATACTTTAGAGGACAGCAGAAGAAAACTTCCAAAAAAAAAATCTTTGTGGAGCTTTGTGGTGGTTAAGAGCAAGGGCCATGAGCCAGTCAGACCTGGGTTTAAATTGCAGGACCAATCTTTACTAGCTGTGTGACTTGGA
>NW_004444193.1:859953-863495 GCF_000243295.1 Trichechus manatus latirostris
TCTAAGTACAGGTGTCTTTAAAACCTCCCCAGGTGATGCTAATATGCAGTTGGGTTAAGCACTGTTGCTCTAGGCTCTTGTAATCGAAGTAATGCACAGAAACATATGTGACATACATACACATTAAAATCTGTCATGTATTAATACCCTTCATAATGTTTTACACACGACTCAAGGATTTAGGGATCAGCTAGCTATGACAATTATCTGTCTTAATGCCTGAGTTCTTCTTGCTCTTCTAGTTATTTCAGTGTTCCTCATTTCCCCCTTCAGAAAGCCTATCAAAGTAGGTGCATGAGGCAAACAGAAGATAGTAAATATTACTATTAGCAAGAGGCTGGATAAAATAGGAGATTGAAGATAATGGTCCAAAGCAATGGTTTTGTTAACCTGTGAATCTTAGGGGATCACATAAAGATTGAAAGACTAATACAAGTCAGAAATAAAATAAAGTGTAGTGTATTAAGTGGCAAATTATCTGAAAATAAACTAGTTTATTAACATATTCTTATAAAGATCTGGAACATCAGTACTTATAGGATTTCATCGAATTTTCAATTCCATAAAATATTTTAGCAACTGCCATTCTGTTTCTGGAAAGTAAAAATAAATTTAACTAAGGAGTACTGTTCTACTTTTTATAAGATGTTCTAAAACTGGTCAAATGCAAGAAATCCCTTTAAAACAGAATGCATAGCAAAGAAATGACTAAACATTTAAATATAAACTTTCTAGATCAAATATTTGAAAAGATATGGCTAACTGTATATTTTTATGGGATATGATGGCACCTTTTTCCACAAATCAAATTTAAGGTTCATTGGTAAAATGTTTGGTCAAAATGAGACAATTTTTTCCAACATCACTGTAATTAATTAAACAAACTTGTAGGTGGAACAAGTTGCTAACTTCAAATAGAATCTTAATTCAATTCAAAGCATCCCTAATCTCATTTCTTGAGTGGCTTTGAGTGTGGCATTTTATGATGGCAAACTCAGGCTTTTGGAATTTTGGAAGCTCTGGTTATTGCTAGTTCCAGCAACTGAAACTGCACAACTCAAAGAAAAAGGAAGACAATATACAGTTGAGTTGGCCTCTTCTGGTAACAAGAAGAAATAGATTCATTCCGATTTACATGAAGAATTCATATAGGATCATAAGGAAATAAAAATATCATAGAAATCCATAAACTGTAGCGATGGTACAGCCAGACCTTACAAGATCTGAATCCAAAATAGTTCTAGGAAATACGTCCTCTCTCCATCTCTGCTAGAATTCATTTTATCTTTGTCATGGCGTATCTGCTTCTCTCCTCTGCTTGTTCCATTCTCCTCTCATTACTGATTACTACTGCAATGTAACTAACCACCTCAAAATTTAGAGACTTAAAATAATACCAATAAATATATTTATTTTGCTTGTGAATCTGCGGTTTGGGCAGAGCTGGATGGAAATGGCTCGATTCTGTTCCATGTGGTGTCAGCTGGGGTAGTTCAACCAGGGCTAGAGAATCCACTTCAAAGAGGATTCACTCACATGGCTGGCAAATTAGTGCTGGCTATTGACTGGGCCTCAGTTCTCCACATGGGCTTCTCCACAAGCCTACTTTGGCAGCATGGTATGGTGGCTTGTTTCCTACGAGTATTCAAAGAGACAGAAATTGGTAGCTAATAATCTCTTGAAATTCAGAAATTGTACAAGGTCATTTCCACTGTATGCTATTGGTAAGGCAGTCAAAAAAAGCTCACTCAGATTTAAAGAGAGGAAATATAGATCCCACCTCTGGATAAGACAAGTGTCAAAGAATGTGAAGCCATTTTGAATCTACCACAACAAATAGTTTAGTTTTATTCTCTCTATACTCTAGAACTTTTCTCCACTTTATAGCTTCTGCTTATAGCTCAGATTTTCCTGACCTCTCACATACCTAAATCTAATCTCTTCTATATGGCCCCAACTATATCTCAAATGTTTCTCTCTATGCATCTTTCAGCTTCAAACCCAGTATTAACTGCCTGTTCTCTCTTTTCTCAATTCATGCAAATGAGAGTAAGAATATAATTGGCCCAGATCATTATTTCACACAAGGTCACAGACAGATCTTTGCATTGGCTACCATGAGATCTAGTGCTCTTAATCCAAGACCTGTAGCCAAGGAGGCAGGGTCATATGATATGAAATATGGTAGTGCTGGCTCATCTTTTTCACATGTGCTGTGAATATGGAGGTGAGAGATGTGGGTAGAGCGGTTCAAGGGTTGTGAATGCAGCAGACACCATGATTTATTTTCCTAGAACAAAGGGGAGACATTAGTGGTTCTCAAAATACTTATATAGACGTGCATTGCCTCCCATGTCATCAATGTATTGAAGATGTAACTGTTTTAATTGCTTCTCCTTTTTAGACCTTCTTCAGAAAACATATGTGGCTTTCTTGTAACATTTTTCTCCCTTTTCCCCTTAAGACTTCTTTTAATATCCATTTAATGCTGTTGCCTCTGAATGGAAAGCATAGTGTAATTTTTCCCTGGACCCCGAAGTCTTCATAGGGTTAGTCCTGTCTATTTATTTTAGCAGTAAAGGCATAGCAATACATGTGATTATTTCCTCTTTGTTTATTATTATTTGACTTTACATTTGATTTCTCATTTTCATCTTTACTGATTCTCTTTTAGAGGATTTAATCTGCACAGCCGATTTTTGACAGAGGCTTAAAGAGAGAGAAATCCTTAGCAGTGATCCAAGTGAAAAGTTTTCTAATGGAGATGAGAGACAGGGAAATGAGAAACATCAAGAAGGACAGGGCAGACAAGCAACTAGAAAAGTAAGTGAACGCATCAAAAAGAGTCACATTAATTAAGAGTTCCAGACGCCCATCAAAAATAATGTGTGTATGTATATACATGTGTGTGTTTGTGTGTATGTGTATTTAGCATAGACATAATATTCTCCAAAGTAGCAACAAATACCAGCTGAATCAACATTTCCACATTTTCAAGTATGTAAAGAAGTATTAGAGACCCTCATTCTTGCCCTTGTTGCTGCTTGTTTTCCTCTGGGATACAGAAAAATGAGTTTCTGAGGCATCCACTCTACCCTCTTCTCCATTTTCCCCACTGAAGCCTGCGTGATTTTCTCAGATTCATCAGGTTATATCACTCCCCTGCTTAAAACTCCCCAATGACTTTCAACTACAATTAGAATAAAAAACAAATTCCTTACTCCAACCCACCAGGCCTCCCATAATCTGGACCTGCCGACCTCTCCAAACTGAGGCTGCAACATTCACTCCCTCAGTTCAGTTACACCACTGCTTTCTTGAACACTTTTTAAAATATTTTATTGTTTTAGGTGAAAATTTACACAGCAAATTAGATTCCCATTTAACAATTTTTGTACAAATTGTTCTGTGACAATAGTTACAATTTTCTCAATGTGTTAGCATTCTTGTTATTTCCATTCTGTTTTTTCTGTTTCCATTTATCTAAATTCCCTGCCCTTCCTTGCCTTTTCATCTTTGTTTTTGGGTAATTGTTGACCATT
>NW_004444193.1:870635-876137 GCF_000243295.1 Trichechus manatus latirostris
TTGCTTGTGTGTTTTCTTCTAGGAACATTATAGTTTTAGCTTTAACATTTAGGTGTTTGATCCACTTTGAGTTTGTTTTTATGTATGTTGTGAGGTATGGATCCTGTTTTATTTTTCTGCAAATGGATATCCAGCTTTGCCAACATCATTTTCTTGAACTTTTGTACCTTAGTTTTCCATATTTAAGAAAAAAAATCTCAGCTTTAATACTATTTTCTCAAGAAGGCTTCTCCAGTACTCCATAAAAAGTAGTCCCCGTCATTTTCTGTACTATTACCTAGCATTTTTATAGCACTTATTACTGATAAAATTATTATATTTTTTTACCTTCCTTTTTTTGTCTGTCTTCACCCATGAGCTCCATGATAGCCAAGACTTAATATTTCTGGTATTAATTGCTAGATCAATACCTAGCATATAGTATGTGCTTAATAAATATTTATTGAATGAATGAATGATGAATGTTATCTTTCAAAAGTATTGTTTTTCCACTATAAAGCTCTTTCCCTCAGATGCATAAACCATTAACAACACAATACAGCAGTGCTGATTAAGTCTTTCCTGGCCTCCAGTATGTTTTAAAGTTATAATACAGAGACAATCACAAAAGCTCTAACAGCTTTACAGACACTGGCCCTTATTTTTGTAGCCTACTGATGTTTAGTTTTAATTTGAACATCGCTATAAATAACGACTCAACTCAAGAAAATTCAGAGGTTTCCATTTTTTATCTGCTATTGTCTCCAAAAATACTAGTTTTAAGGGCTAAGATGCAAAATTTACCTCTTTACGTTAGTCTACCCAGGTGGAGTAGTAATTAAAAATGTAAAAAAAGTATATAGTCAAGCAAACAAATTAAAAGAGGGTCATTTTGATGAAAGCAATGTAGAAAATGCATTAAGTATAATACTTATGTGTTATTATCAAAAGGATGAAACAACAAAATGGTGTAACAAATATTAACAACTAGTGCATATGGGGTGTCTTAGTCATCTAGTGCTGCAATAACAGAAATACCACACATGAATGGCTTTAACAAAGAGAAATTTATTCTGTCACGGGCTAGTAGGCTACAAGTCCAAATTCAGGGTGTCAGCTCCAGGGAAAGGCTTTCTCTCTCTGCCAGCTCTGAAGGAAGGTCCTTGTCATCAATCTTCCCCTGTTCAAGGAGCTTCTGTGCACAAGAACTCCAGATCCAAAGGACGCACTCTGCTCCCAGGGCTGCTTTCTTGGTGGCATGAGGTCCCCCTTTCTCCTCCCCCATCTTTCTGCTCACTTCTCTCTTTTATATCTCAAAAGAGATTGGCTTAAGACACAATCTAATCTTGTAGATCTCATCAACATAACTGAGATCTCATTAACATCATAGTGATAGCATATACAACACATAGGAAAATCACATCAGATGACAGAACAGTGGACAATCAGACAGTACTGGGAATCATGACCTAGCCAAGTTGATACACATATTTTTGGGGGACACAATTCAATCCATGACATTGGGCATTGGTGGTTCAATGGTAGAATTCTAGCCTTCCATGTGAGAGATCCCGATTTGATTCCCAGCCAATGCATCTCAGGAGCAGCCACCACCCATCTGTCAGTGGAGGCTTGTGTGTTGTTATGATGTTGAACAAGTTTCAGTGGAGCTTCCAGACTAAGACAAACAGAAACCCTGGTGGCCTACTTCAGAAAATCAGCCAATGAAAACCCATTGGATCACAACAGTCTGATCCACATCTAGTCATCAGGATGGGTACAGGTCCGAGCAACATTTCAATCCATTGTGCATGATCAAGCCATGAGTCAGGGGCTTACTCAATGGCAGCTAGCAACAACAACCAGTGCATACAGAATTTAAAGACTTGGATTAATAGTATTCACCTAAAAAAATGCCAGGGGTTCACAGCTAAAGAAACAAAATCATTAGAAAGCTAGGGAATAATAGGGAAATTATGAGGATCAGATATAGTTCCTAAAAAACATCTTTAAAACTCCTAATTTATGGGACAGAGTAGCTGTTATGGATTGTGCCATACAACAGAAAAGGTTACTTTGAAGTTCTAACCCCAGTATGCGTAAATATGACCCTGTTTGGAAACAGTGTCTTCTCTTGTTATGTTAATGAGTTCATACCAGATTAAGGTAGATCCAAAACTTAATCACTTCTGAGTAGTGTCTTATAAAAAAGAGCAGAAAAGGCACAGAGCCATACACAAGAGGAAGACAGACTCCACATGAGGACCCCCCTACAAGCAAAAGAACACCAAAGATTGCCAGCAGACACCAAAAACTAATAGAGAGGCCACAGAAGGAATTGACACTACTGAGACCCTGACTTGAAGTTTTAACCTCCAGAACTGTGAAAAAATAAATTTCTGTTCTTTAGAGCCACCTGCTTATAGTATTTTTTGGCAGCAGTAAATAAGTAAAACTCCAGCTAAAGTGTAAATCAAGGAAATGTCCCCAACGTTAGCTATATCTCTTATATAATAATATTTAAAATACTGTCCAACATGGAGAATCAGGGGTGGAAAGGAAGAGTGTGCTGTCACAGTATGGGGAGAGCAATTAGGGTCACATAACAATGTATGTACATAAATTTTTGTATGGAAACTATCTTGAAATGTAAACTTCATTTAAACTACAACAATAAACAAAATATAAAATATTGTCCAACAGGAGTGGTGGAATTTTAATATACTCTAAAAGGAAAATTTTTAAGTACAGCACAAATTATGCTAGCCTGTGTCTTGTATAAGCCTTTACCATGTTCATGATAGAGCAACCCATTCTATTTCATGCCCAGAAGGATGACCTGCATGTTCTGCATCACAATCTAATCTTCTTCACAGGTGATAAAAGGAAGAATTAGCATTCAGCATCTGTTCACAACCATTGGAAGTCAAGGTTTGTAGCAGTGCTCAGCTGATTACAGCTAGATACTGTAGCATGTGAACTTCCATCCTTCTGCTGTGATGAATTTCAAAACCAAGATTTCATGGCTAATGTGCAGGTATATACATAAATAATAAACATAATGTTAGTGCTACTCATTCTACCTTAGGGGAGAAAACAGCAACTACAACAGAAATTCTACAGTATGTGAATCTCTATCTCTCTGCTCTGCTAAATTTCAAAGCCAAAATTTCCTGGTTAATAGAAAAAAATGTTACAAATAACATGTGGAAGCAACAATATAACTCCAAAGCTAGTAATCTTACCTTTGGAGAGAAAATAGCAATGGGTGCAATTGCATTACTATGGTTAGCAGGTCAGGAAAAATTATCTTCCTAGATTTTTAAATATGTAAAGTTACATGATCTCTTAGCAAATCACAATAAGCTAGCCCCTGAGATGCTGCAGGCCAAAGTGAGGACACATCATAATCCTCAAAGTTGCCCAAGCTATTTACAATCATTACCTGATAACAAGAATTTCTCCAGGCTACAGGAAGTGAGCAAATGCACATGAATGGAGTATTTTATCCTATAGGTCTCATGGAGCACAAAGACTAGTCCTGTCTGCTAACCCTCACAGGTTCTCCACTTTGAGCCATGTTCAGGCCCTTTCTCATTCATCATCCTTTCAAGAAATATTTATTGAGTGTCTACTAAATTCTAGGCATAGTAGAGCTCTGCCCTCATGGAGCTCACATTCCAGAGGGGAGAGACATACAATAAACAAATAAGTACATTATATACTACATATACATATACATAGAGTGGAGGAGAAGAAACCAGATAAGAGAGATGGGAGAAAGAATATAGAGGATGAAAGAGTAATTTTAAGTAAGGTGATTGGGGACAGCCTACCTGAGAAAGCAGTATCAGCTACATGGATGTCTGGAGGAAGAGTATTCCAGGCAAAAGTGGGAACATGCCTGATCTGTTCTAAAAATAGCAAGGAAGCCAAAGAGGTCAGATAAAGGGAGGCAAGAGAAGAATGTCATGAGAGGTCACAGAGGTTATAGGGACCAGATCATGTGGACCTTTGCAGTTCAGCGTTAAACTTTGTAGAGCCATTTGACAGTTTTGAGCAGAAAATTCATATTAAAATTATTTTAAATTGCAACTCACTTCATGCACATTCCAGATAACTCTAACTTCGCACTATTTTAGTCCACTACATTTATCATCTTCTTACATGCTGTATGTTAACTTATACATTATGCTTATTATTTATCATCCATCTCCCCTAGTGGAAATTTAAGCTCCACAAAGACAGGATTTTTGTCCTTTTTCCTATCTTGTCCTATAACACAGTAGGTGCCAGTAATACAGTAGGCTTTCAATAATATTTGTGGGATGAATACATTCACTCCTCACTTACCGACACGGTTAGGTTCCAAAGACCAGGTCATTATGTTAAAATTGGCATTATGTGAAAATGGAGGATGACTACATCAGATCACAAAATCAAGGATGACTACATGATTACATAACTGCCAGATTACATCATCACATAACTGCTGAATTACATTATTACATAACTACCAAACCACTGAGAATCATGGCCCAGCCAAGTTGATACATAATCTTAGCCATCATAGCCCACATTACTCTTACCTCACACCTTGGCCTTCATTACTGCCACATACGTCGTTAATGTGCAAAATAGTCACGAAGTAGATTTTTTACTATTATCATAAATGTGAAATGTCAGATAATAAGATAGTCAATAAGTGAGGAGTAGGTGTAATCTGACTTTTGTCTTATGAAGTTATTTAGAGGTGAAATTGAAGAAGTAAAGAAGAACCAGACCATAAAGGAACAGGAGTAACCCCCAGGGCCCAGACTAAAAAAGCAGCAGCTGGATGCTGTATGAAATATCAGCTGCTACATACTTCAGGGGAGACAAAGTATGTAGTTTTGAATGCAGGCAAGATTCTCTGAACAAAATAAAATCCAGAGTCACTACAACAAATTATCAACACTGTCCAGTTTTCAATGAAAAATTAATAGACATACAAAGAAACAGGAAAATATGTCCATACTCAGAAAAAAAGGTGGTCATAGAACCAAGCCTCAAAGTTAATCTGAAATTTTACACTTTGAACAACCCTCATTTAGTTTTCACTAGTCTAGAACTTCTTCACAAAACAACTTATTTTCTAAGTACCTATCTCTTTTTTGGATTACCTATGAAACTATTATTTATGAAACTATGTGTTTACTAGTACTAACATTTTAGTAATAATCAGTTTATTACCAATTTAATACCTACTACCACCATCCTGCTGTCACTTAAGATATTTAATTACCTATCTTCATCTTTAAGAAGAAAATCTGATTCTTTTGACATATTCAAAGATAATTCAGTGAAATCTGATAAATAAATAATAAGGTTGAATAATACTTCAATATTTTTAAAGTAAGTATTCAGAAACATATCAATCATGAATAACAAGTTGGTGTATGACAGAGGTGGTAGTATATTTCAGATATGGAGAAATAATGGATTAGTTGATAAATTATGTTAAGGCAACTCAATAGCTTTTTT